>NW_020173036.1:518165-544687 GCF_003031525.2 Neophocaena asiaeorientalis asiaeorientalis | reverse complement strand
GGGGCCCCCGGTCCAAAAAAAAAAAAAAAAAAAAAAAAAAAGCATATAAATGTGCATTTGCTGTCAGCTGTAACTTAAATAATGATAAATCCTCTGCAAATATGAAGTGTTAATAGATTAAGGAATGCTTTTCTGTGTTTTTCTTAACTGCATTTTGATCCAAATTTACAAATGCGAAAACTAAGACTCAGAAAGAATAAATGACTTCTTCAAGGTCACACAGCTGAAACATAAAGAGCAGAACTTGGACAAACACCGAGGTCTTCTGCTCCCTTTCATGCTATAACATGCCCCTATGATTACGAACATTTAATTATTAACTTTTGAAATGTTTTCCAAATTTTGAAAATATAAAAAAACCTTTTTTTACTTCTACCTCTACAGTTGTATAGTGTATCTCTGTTAAAACTAATAAAGTTTTGTTTTATGAATGGGCCCTCTTGCTTAAGTTTGCTTAGAAGTGAAAATAATACTGCTTATTTCCTGGAGAAGATACCTCCAAGAGCAAACAATACAGCTTCAACTTTATATGCCCCCCACAGTACTAAGTAGTGCTGGGCACATAGTAGATGTCTGATAAATACCTGCTGATCTCATATGAATAAATACAGTAGAGTTCATTAAAAAGGCAATAACTAGGATTATTAAAAAATAGAGCAAAAAAAATAAAGCAGTATTCAGTGCTAAGTAGTGATAAAGATGGGCTTCTTTTCTGAGTTTATAAGATGGTTGCGGTCAGAATTTTCAATTCTGTATGCTTTAAAAATGAACTGATACTTATGAAGTTCAAAGTATTTCCAGGTATTGAACTATTATAAACTGCCAGCTTTGTACAGTTTACACCTTTAATCAATACTGGAGAGCATAATATTATGTGACGTTATGAATTACAGTACAGGGGATCCCAGGTTAACAGAAGTCACTTATTTGAATCAATACAGGAAAATGACTACCTACTACTACACTTAAAATTGCATATGTTAAATCGTAAGTGTTTGACAGAATTTGTATTTGCTTATAACTAGCTAAATGCCACCACTGGTGTCTTCCTAGGTTGCAGGGTCTATACAACACATAATAAATGAGACTGAGGGAAAGGCTGTGTCTATTGCAGTCGAGTCCAGATGCTGTTACTTCAAAGTTCTGTCATTTCCACAAGATAAAGGGATGCATCACAGCCAGTGATTTTACAAGAGGTTTGACAAGGAAGTCACTGGATCAGTGGCTGGATTTTTACCAATACACAAAAAGATTACATGTATTCTGTTTTAGTGGTTATTTCATGTTACTGAAAGTTTTTTGAACTTAGCCAGTTAATGGGCTAACACTGCCAAAAATGGATCCACAGTTCCTTCACTTAAAAGTTCAACATACTGGCTACTTAAAATTAGTATTTACCAGCCTAAGTACACAGGGCAGATACTGGCTACAATTTTAATTCATAAAAATAAATTATTTATTTTCATTTTTATAGCTAAGAAAAAAAAAGGTAATTAAAAATACTTAGAGCTGTGAAAAATGTAAAGGCAACAGAAGAACCCAAATCATAATGTAGCTGGAAAAAGAAATTATAATTCTCAATGCTTAAACTAACACCAAAACATGTGTATTTTAACACTAAAATGGTGTCTACAGAAAACCAAAACATCACAGTAATATATTGTGTGGGGAAGGTGGGAGAAACAGGCAGACCCACATTTTTGACATCTTGAGTTCTGATGACCAACAAATGACTGACTGTACCTATCTCTACCTAGTTTTGGCATAGCGTACAGAGTTTAAGTAGGCCTATTATAGACATTTAGTACTCCCATAAAAATTCTTCTCCCTGACACCCAGATAAGACCCAGACAGTGGTCCAGTCACTTGGACCAAAAAGGCTCATTTTTAAGATATTTCATATATATTCCATGAAATATTGGAACGGAGGCAGAGTAAGAAATATTTCTCTTTGAAAATACACATTTGAATGTGACCATGAAAGATAATGATATAGACTTTTTTTTTTTCTTAGCTCTTCAAGTGATACTTAATACAGAAGGGAAAGTCCTGCTACCTTGCTGAGTAAAAAAAAAAAAAAGACAAACCCATAATATGGCCGTATTTCTTCTCCATAAAAATAAATTTTATCCAATTTGCCTATATTTTCTTTGTAGGAACTTGTAAAATGCTCTATTGTCAGAACTGGGAATATCTCCACCGCCCCACCCCCCCCACCCCCCCGCAGAAATCACTTGTTTTTATGTCACGGGGGGCGGAAAAGGAAAATATAAGCTATTGCAAGCAACTGAAAACCGGCACTTAGTAAAAGTTGTGCTCAAAGGAGAGAAATGATTCCTTAAAGCTCAACCAGATACTTAACCTCCCTATGCACTGGTTAAGTTAGGATAGATGGAAGAAACTGCAAAAAGCACCCATTTTACTCCAAATCCGTATCTTAAATAATTCTTTAGAAGGTTAAGAAATAAAAAACTAAACACACACACACACACACACACACACACACACACACACACACACCCAAATCATCTACTCCAACATGCTTGCTTCTATACAACTTAATATAGTATAGTCTTATTATATTACGGCTTATTATGCAGATTTGAATATTCTAAGTCAAACCATATTTCATATTTTCCAACAAATTAGGTATACAGAATAAAAGCGTCATAAAATATAACCTCTGTGGCAGGTGTTGGTCCTGCCCTCCAATACCAGTAGTATGAAGAAGGCCCTCTGTAGTTACAAATGTATTTGAAAAACTACAAACATGACAATTTAACCAAACTTATAATACTTTTCCCACAAGTAGGGAAAAGATATTAAAGCTGTACTCTTTGGGACCCAGATATCATCAGCAAAAAATGAAAATGCAAGAAGCCTATTTTTCTATTTAGAAGAAAACTGCAATGTCAAATGAAATGAGACATGTGGGGTCTTCTATGTAGTTCTTACACATTGGCTATGAAAGTATTTCCCTGCAAAGAGAAGAGTCTTGTGTCGTTATGAAATGATGGGGAGTGCAGAGGGAAGGTGGGATATAGGTAATCGACCTGGATAACAGTATGCACCTTGGATGTTAGCAAAAGCGAAGCTAATAGCTTATAAAAAACACATGAATTATATAAAATAAAATGATTTTCATATACATCTTAATTTAAAATAATTAATGCATCAAATCCCTGTTTAAGACTTTAACCTGAATAGCAAATTTAAGAGTCCAGACTAGTTACTGTCACCGTGGCTCTTCCCCACATGTAACACACACACTATCAAAAATAATTTAAAAACCTTCACATTCTTAAATCTAAATTAGTGAGATATTTCTCCAGAAATCTTCCAAATAAATAGCTTTAAAAAAGAAAGAATTTAAAAGCTGTTAACTTTAAAAAAAAATCTGTTAAATAAATTATTGATAATTCTTTACCCTACCACAGAAAACAAATCAAAACACTACCAACAACAAAATGGAATTCAAGCCCTGACAAGAGACCCTTTCCAGTTCAAGGTCTCTTTTTAAGGTTCTACCCTCCTTCTTCCTCTCCCCACCAGGTCCAAACTGGTTATTGCTGAGTGGGTGTGGCACAGTGAAAATGCAGCATCAGGTTCATTTTGTTCTTCAGGCAGTGTTCCCTACGGTACATGCAAACTGCTTCAGCGGGGGCGCGCGGAAGCTCCAGGCTCCCGTACCCCGAGACCGGTCTCCGAAAGGAAGAGTGACCACAACCGCAGCTCCGTCACACAAAGAAACGTGCGTGGCCATTTCTGTTCAATTTAAGGATCTTCCCAAGACGTTGTTTGGCTGTTGCCATTCCTTTTTTTGGACGTTTACCTATAACATACAGAACACCAACAACAGCATAAATAACAATGAAAATCATAGGTGACGGCACCGGGAAGATTTAAACGAGGGCGACATGGTAGGCAAAGGCTTTTCGGTGTTTTGAATGAGCAGGGTCACACTTCTGGAATTCCACTGCTTAAAACTCTTCCACCTCATCATGTGAGAGGGAAGGGCCAACCTCCTTCACTAAGACTTAGGAGACGCTCCCACGCTCTGATCCCTGCCTATCTCTTCAGCACGAGCTCTTACCCGATCCTGCCTCAAACTGTGCTTCAGCAGTGAAACTGAGGGCAGTTTCATACATAACCCCGTGCTGTTTCTCCCCGTTGTCCTGTGGGTCACACTGTCTCCTCTGCCTTCGGGGCTGTCTACCCTGTCCCTTCCCCCACCTCAGCATGGCTAACCCACTGTCAGCCTCTCCAGGATCTACCTCCCCCTCCAGGAAGCCCCTCCTGCTCCTCGGGGTGGACTGAGGTATCCTGCTTCTCTGTCCCCACAGGAACCTGTGCATGCTGCTGCTATCGCTGCGCTGTCTGTGACGCAGCAGGCTGTGAGCAACGTGAGGGTACAGACGATGTCCATCTAAACTGCTACTGTCACCAACATACACAGTCAGAAATGGACTTAACCCGCACGCGTGCAGCAGTTACCTTTTGTTGCCTGGTTGCTGATAGGTGGCGGATTTGATGCAGGTCTCTTGGTGGGGTGAAGGGGCACTGAAAAGGAAGTTTCACCAACAGGCCTTTCTGGGCTTACACTGCCATTACTCATCTGGCATGCCCCTGACATCAAGCTTGAACTCTGCATATACTTTCCATTCTGAGGGCTTGAGCCACTGCTGTCCACAAAATTCCTACTTTGTACCTTCTGACTGATTTCTGATGAAACTTCCTTTCTGATGCATTTCTGGCCTCTACTTAGATCCTAAAAAAGAAGGAAGGAAATAAGGTCGAATTTTTAGGGTTCCTTTAAGATAAGTACGGTATTTAACCTCTCTATGCACTAACAATTCAAGGGAGAGAAGAAATAGGTTACTGAACTTGGGTTTTCTTAACATGTAGTAGCCTCAGAAAACCACCCCTCCTGAGGGCCATCTCATTCCAAAACCTAGAAGTGCTGAAGGATTCAAGTCTTGAAGATGCCTCATAATTTAAGTCGAGAAGAAAACATAGATAGATAGACAGATGACTGGTGGGTCTTGAAGTCAAAACAGAGAGGGTCCTGACCAGAATTAAAAAGAGAAGGAAAGAGAAACTCGAAAAGAGCATGCTGCAGATGTGATGTCTCACAAAGCTAGTTTTAAGTGTGTGTGTGTGTGTGTGTGTGTGTGTGTGTGTATTAAAGTGAATTTCTGATTCTGTAACAGTCAAGTAAGTTTTAAAAACAGCATTCAACACAGACTTGCTTTAAAATAGTCTCACAAATACTGTTGAGCATGAAGAAACAGCTGTTCAGTTTGACATACCTTTCTAATACCTCGCTAGATTACAGTCAATAGAAATTCAATCTTCTCTAAGGTGATCTTGCTAATCATCTGTCCCCTACTTCTTTATTTTCAGACAATTATAAAAACAACCATTAGATTTAAATAATAGCTTACTTTTAATACTAAATCCTATAATGCTAATGAGTTATAAATTTTATAACCAGTGAGGCACTATAAAATCATACACTGAATAAGTGATTTCTTAATAGTTCAGGGATTTCTTAGCTGACCTTTGACCCTGGAGCATATCCTTCCATGAAGAGAACTTGTATGTACTTGCCTTGAAAGAGTAACTCGGTTCTTTTTCCTACTATAACTGTAATTGCTAAGTATTTAGAAAATACAGATAAGCCAAACGAAGAACATAAAAACTACCCATATTTCTGCTACTCAGAGAATGCTTGCGGTTGGGGAGGCTTGAGGACTCCACTCTGCCACGTGAGAATTGTGATTCTTTCTTCGGCTGTCACTTTCCAAGGTCTGCAGCAAAAGGTCACACTGCTTTCCTTGTATGGTGCTACTGGTAAAGTTTTGCTTTTTTTAAAAGGTATTTTGGGTTCGTTTTGTTTGGTATAAGCATTCATACACCAGGATCCTAAAACATCAAGTGCCTTCTCTTAGAGCAGGGACTCTTAATCTGGAGTCAACGAATGGTCTGGGGTGAGGGTGGGCACAGACCATGAGAAAATGTAAGTACAAGTCATATTTATGATGGACATTTTTCTGGAAAGAGAATCCGTAACTGTCATCAAATTCTCAAAGAAATTTAGTATCTAAAAATATCTGACAGCGACTTCCGTGGTGGTCCAGTGGTAAAGAACCCGCCTTACAATGCAGGGGACGTGGGTTCGATCCCTGGTCAGGGCACTAAGATCCCACAGGCCACGGGGTAACTAAGCCTGTGTGCCACAACTACAGAGCCCACGCGCCCTGGAGTCTGCGCGCCACAACTAGAGAGAGAAAACCCACACGCCACAAATAGAGAGAAGCTGCGCGCCTCAACAAAGATCCCGTGCGCCGCAACTAAGACCCGACACAGCCAAAAATAAATAAAATAACATTAAAAAAAAAAATCTGACAAACAACGTCAGAAACTAAAAGGATCCTTGTGGTACTTTTTTTTTCCTTTCATGTTTCATTCTAGCCAGACATAACCTAAAGGTGTTGGCAGCCAGGAGTTTTTAACTGTTTTCTTAAATAAACTGTTCTTTTCCAGATCACATTCTATCCATAAGCCTTTCATCAGTCATTATATCAGAATCCCTAAAAACGGAGAGCTGTTCAAATGTGCATTTAATGGTCATTTTTAAGCTCTCCAGGTCTAGTGGTTGATTACTGGTTGCAGCTTAAAAAAAGAAAGCCAAAACGGAGCCAATGACAATCTATTTGAACGCTTCAAACCTTGAATATACCTGACGATTAAATCTGGAAGTTGTATCAAATTGTTTAATCCAGGAAGAACTCCTCAAGTCTTGATCTTCAGTCTTGACATGATACCCTAAAGAGAAGATTTCATTAAATGATCTTCGCACAAACTGGATCATAAAGAACAAAGTTAGCCTGCTACTTAAAATTGAAAGTAAGTTTATATTGACATTTTATTTTAAAATGAATATACTAACTCTTTATTCCTATACTTTCACCACACTCTTTTCCCTCTCAAAAACAAAACAGTCACCGGCTCTCAATCTAACACGTTGATTCTTTCAATTCTCCCAATGACTGTCTTTCTATGGCAGGATTTTGTGCCAGATGCTGGAGGACCTAGATCAAATTCTATGGCCATCTGCTGTAGATGTAAAACCAAGTGCAATAATACTTTCTCTAAAAGTAATATATTTTCCCATATAGAATAAAGGCATACGTTTGCCTGAATTTGGCAGCATTTCCGTAGAAGCTTTCTTTTCAAGGGACAAAGAGATTACAGGGAGACAGAATGGTATAGTGGAAAGACAGACAAACCCAGATTTGAATTTAAGTTCTTCCATTATCAATGCATCTTAAGGCAAGTTACTTAACCTCTTTAAACCTCAGTTTCCTCTTATACAATAAGCAAAGATTTTGAGATCAAACCGTCTAGTCCTGGGTTCAAATTCCAACCTCTGAACAGCTATGTAAGTATGGGCAAGTGAAGTCCACTATGTCTTTTTTCCTTTACCTGTTAAAGCTACATTACATACACCCAAAATGTTGTTTCGAGAATTAAGTGAAATCAATGTCAAGCTCCTGGTACTTAGTTAACACAGTTAGGTGGGAATGAACACAATGTCTACAACAGACTTCAGTTTTAATATGGTACCATCTTCTCCCCATTCCTCCTCAGATTTTTAGGGAAATAAAATTTTTCACCAAAGGCAGACAGAAGAAAACACTGTGTGGCATCACTGATAATGCCACCGAGTCTTGTCTCTTTCCTAATCCTTCCTTTTCAAGTAGGAGAGACCGTCCTCAAGCAGTAACAGTTCAAAGCTTGCTTCCACAAAAGGAAAAAGAGTTGATTGTTCAAGCTTAGCACGTCAATTAAGACACCAAAACATTCCCTCCACTCTGACCTGACTTATAAAAGGGAAACAATACTGTCTTGTGACAGCCAGTGAACACAACTCTTAATCCATTAATTTACATTTTGAGTTCTTATACTTGCATCTTACATTTGTCAACATTATGTATTCTTTTGCCAACAGGCTTAACACCATTTCCAACTAAAGATGTGCAATAAACCGTTCTCATTCATAATCTCTAACCTCAACTAGGGTGACAGGGCTATTAAGGTGGGGCTTATATGTTATTTTTCAGAGACTTATAGTTTATGTTTCTTACCACTTTCCACTGGCTTATCACAGCGATACAGCTGCCTAACCTCATGGTTACTGCTGCGGCAGCTGCTGGGATCCTGGAGAGAGTGTCTTTCACCACCGCAGTCTGTGCTTTGTATCTGCCTTTGTAAACACGTGGAATAGTGCAACCCTGCCATAGACAGCATGCCCTGAATAGCTTCTTCCTCTGTGCTCGTCGAGGTAGGACACTCCCTAAAGGGCGGATCAGCAAAAAAGAACATGTTTAATTCTAATAAAATTTTTGGTAAAATTTAAAATAAAAACCCCAAACAAAACAAAGCAACAAACGTTTTCTTATCATTTATATCACAATATAATAAGACTACCATCATCAGCATGCCCACCTTTTAACTGGAATTTCGCTCCTAGACGGCTTCTGGCTCTTTTGAAGGAAGCTCCTCATCAAATTAGATTCTTCCTTAAAGTTTGATGTAATTTCTTGTTTCTTTTCATCACCTGAACTTTCAGACTCTTCAGTGGTAAAATTATTTTTCTGAGATAATTAAATGGAGGCAAATCTATATAAGAAATCTGAACAGGTCTGTACAAACTAACCAGAAATACTTTATCCGTCTAGGGAAAGTGAGAATCTTAATTATCATGGAATTATTTCTGTATTTCATATGAAAATGCCTAATAACTACAGTAACATAATTCCTTAGTTAAAAAAAACCACATAGTACAGGTTTTCTTTAAGGCAAAATGAAATATAACCTATGAGAGAAATACGAGAAACATGAGAACAGTACCTCCCTCCACCCTTTCCAAAATCAGACAAAAGCTATGTCGATCAGATGTAAATAGTCACATGATGGGACGTGTGTGTATAATTACCACTGCAGAGAAGGCCCTGTGCCACAAAGGTCAGAGAGACAGGCTTTGGGAAAGCTGTCATTCACTTTCCTCCTAGGTAAAGGAAAGTGGGTGCTCATCTTTTTGTCACATAACTTTAAGTTAAGGGTTCCAGGCGTACCAGTGCGGTGCAATCAGGTCCAGAGTCTTCTGAATCAGAAATATCAGAATATTCTGATGATCGATTCCTGAGTTCTGATTTCACACTTGTTAAAAACCCTGAGGAGGAAAATGATGAGAGAAAAACAGAGTCATTAGAATTTGAATAAAGTGCCACCCAAAGCCCGTCCAGCTTTGTGAGATGCCTCACCCGCTCCTGCTCTGTCCTTTTCTCACTGCTCTCATTGTCTTCATTCCATTCCTCCCCCATGGACTATCTCCCTAACTGACCAAGATACAGATTAACGTGTATTCTTAAAACATCTGGGGTATTTGTTGAATACGGTGATATAATCCTTATATGGGTGGGTTGACTGTTTTATATTTCTTTCCAGAAAAAAACCTCTAACACTAAAATTAGCTTGCAAGATGCTTTTCACTTTCCGTTGTGCATTATTTCTCTCAACAGAAAACAAAACAAAATAAACTCTCCTAAGCCTAAGACACATTCAAGTAGACAGTGAATCCAACAAGCTTGAACCAGGCTCCAGCCCTGCCTCTCTCTTGCCGGTAGCACTCCTCAACAACTGTTGGATGAACTCCATTGATTAGCTGCCTCTCCCCCCCATCACGAGAACAAAGGCAGAGTCAGCAACTACAGCAATACCAAACTTACCCAGAATTAGCAGGACTGAGGTATCCAACATGGATTAAATAATGTTAATCACCTGGAACATTTACTTATCAAGTACTAAAATATTTAACTCCTTTTTAAGATAGAAGGGTATATGGAGGCCCTGAAAAATGTTGAGAAAATGAAGACTTCATTCAAAGAAGAAAGATCTCGAGGAGGAGGAGGTGTTACTATTCATCACACTGATGATAACCAATTAATAACCAAGTAGAGGCCTTCTTGTCAACAGGCGATCAAATAAAACAATACATGGACTGCTAATAGTTTCAGATCAGCCAGTTATATATGTCTCCTAATTCTGAAAACCATTTGTGTCTTAGCTAAAATTATCTCAGAAATAGGATTAAACTTGCAACTTTATTATTTTATTATTTGGAGTAGAGGCCTGTAAGATGCATGAGCTTCATGTGACTCTTGTAAAAACTGTTACTAGATGAGGGTGTCACTGGCCGGCGACATCCTCGTCACTAATATCACCTTCCCTGGACGCCACCCCTCACTTGGTGGTCACATCTGGCAGTTCCCTGATGGGGAGACGGCTCAGAAATGCTCCAGACTTCTCAAAAGAGTATCAGGGACACAGAAATTGTAATCCTACTACTGATTTAAGCACTTTAAAATTAGCAAGTTACTTTACATATTATTAGCACATTGGTAACGAGCAGACCTTTAAAATGACCACTAAAACAAACATACTGTTAAGTGGTTTCTGAGACGCTTCATTCTCCACCCCCTCTATTCCTGAGCTCTCTTCCATCTTCACTTTTGCCTTTTTTGTCCTTCTCTTATCCTCTTCATTTTCACTGTCTGCTGTATAGAGACTCTGATCTGTAAAGGGTTGTCTCTCATCCCTGTATACAGTGGGAAAAACAATCGAGTCAGTGCAACCATGTAGCCAAACGGTATTAAACCCTCCTTAATTTACAGAGAAAATAGAGAACTAAGACACTTTCCCCATATTTCAGGCAGCTGTGTAACGGTCTGGACCAGGGATTAAATGAACAGAGGGAATCCACTGAAAACTAATCTGTTGGATACTCTGATCTACTTCACATACTTAATTATCCTTCCATTTGTCAGCAGTAACCGGAGATCATTATCTTTCGCTCTCCATTCAGGTACCGTGGAAGATGGCTGGAGATGTTTGTTGAATTTTCCATTCAGTTTAGAGCTCAAAATGTCCTTAAAGTATAAAAACAGAACTTACTTAACCTCCGCCCTCAAATATACCAGCTTGACAAGTAAAGAACTGTATACCACCCACCACCTCCCCCACGCCCCCTCCCCAAGCCCTGCATGCTGAAGAGTGCTGGGCGGCCTCCGAGGCTAGGGCGTTTGCAGTGGTGTGGCACGAAAACTAAATGGTTCCTAAAACCAAAGCATGAACCTGGTTCACCCTTCTGTAGGGCCAGTTAACTATAAAACGCATTCTATAACGCAGAATATGAAATCTCTATCAAGTGAATTCAGACATTTCACTCTGCAGAGAGCTGAAAAACTGAAGAGCTGGAGAAGTCCTGCCTTCACGTGTCTGAATTCTCTTTGTCTGGCTTCTCCCTGCAGAAGTGCCAGCTGCTGGGTCCTTTCCAGTCACCCTATCTTTGACCTAATCTCTAGTCTTCCCACCAGGCACTCCCAGCAATTTACATGTCATCACCCTGCTATCACCGGGAACAAAGGCCACCGGGTGACATAAAGGCACAACAGTAGCTGGTTTTCAATACATAAAGAATATTTCCTTTTCGTGGCAGTATTTTTCTTTAAGAATAAATAGAACCTTTTATAATAAGCTAAACCTTCTCCTAGATGGCTATGGATTTAAGGCGGTTTAGAACAACAAAAGCTTAAAACAGTATAAATATAATTATATAAAATTTCAAATATTTAAGGAAGTTTTCATTTCTATATAGCTTCTTTAAATATGTTAATTAAGAGATACTGCTATCTTATTCATTTTAAATTATCCTCTACTTAAGATGTAAAATCATGGATGATATGGACCTCACCACATGTCATTAGCGTGTTTTACAAAGGCCCTACATCGAGCTCATGACTGCCCCACTGCTTCTCCCCTTTGTCCATTAGGCCATCACTTCTCAAACTGCAGTCATGGGTTTAACAGACTCCCAGCCTGACAGTTATCCGTGCTGCTGCTGCTGGGCCAGGAAAAGGCCCTCTGCACTTGCTCTTCCCTCTGCCTGCAGTACTCTTCCTCCAGTCTGTGTATCCAGCTGACTTCTTCTGCCATGTAAGTGGCATTCAAATGCACCTACCTGAGAGGCTCTCTGACCACCTTAGCTAAAGCAGCCAGCCACCTGAGCCCTTATATTCTCTGGCTCTACTGCTCTCTTTCTTCATAACATTTGTTATCTGAAATTATATTATTTTAATATCTGTCTCTGACTTCAATCCTTCCAACTTGAGCTAGGATGGAAGCTACACCAGGGCAGGGACTTAAGTTATGCTCACTCTGGTATCTTCTCCAGAGCCTAAAAGAGCACGCAGCACTTGGTAAGCACTCAGTAAACATGTCGGCAAACAGATGAGATCTGTTCGTCCTACTTCTACAATGAAGCATGTCCCTGTCACGAGCAGAAGCGTTGCTGACCCCTACAGCACTAAGCAAAGATCAGACAACAAGAACGGCCGGCCTGTTCTCTTTCTATAGTCTTTCTGAAGGCCTTTCAGAAACGACCAAGTCTCCCGTGTGACCATGGAACGGAAGCTTGCCTCTTCCCAGGGACACATCTCCAGTCTTCTGAGCACCTCCCTCGTGTGGAGCTCCAGGATGTCTAGGTTAGAAGGAGTTCGGACATTATGATCTCGAAGTTTCCGCATCCTTCGTCGGGAATGGTATGGGGAAGCTGCTTCATTTGAGGATCGTGAAACTGGACATACAGTAGGAATTCCCTGAGATTTAACTGGTTTGCCGTTTTCCTCCTTTAAGAATGAAATTCAGGGTATTTTTATGACAAGGCCACAAACATACTGACTAATCAGCCATAAACATATTTTAGAAAACAAAAAACATTCAGTTTAATCACACAAACAAAAAACACCGAATTATAAAGCTTGAACGGCTTAGCTGAGACCGTTTCCCCTTCTCTCCCCCACGTAATATACTGTGAACATATTTCCTTGATTTTCAATATCATTTTAGAGGCTGTGCCATATTCTACTGTAGAGATATGGCATCATTCGTTGACCTAATGTTTAATGGCAATTATTTAGGCTGCTTCCAGTTCTTCCCTAGGATAAAATTCTTTCACATACATAATTGCATAAATCAATAAATGCTTTTTAAACCAAAGTCACACATCTCTATGTAGCTTTAAAATTTAAAACTCTATAAGCATATCATGAAAAGCGCCGTCTACTCGTCCCCATCTGATTCGCTTTCTCCAGAGGTAACAACTTGCAAGTTTTTAAGCACTGTAGTAACATACACAGAATTTTGTACCACATAATATATGTATATGTAATTTATACGTAACGTATACGTAATTTACCATTTTAAAGTGTAAAATGCCACAGTTCAGTGGCATTAGGTGCATTTCACATTGTCTAACCATCACCACTATCCATCTCCAGAACTTTTTAATCCTCTCAAACTCTTAAATAATAGCTCCCGGGCTTCCCTGGTGGTGCAGTGGTTGAGAGTCCGCCTGCCGATGCAGGGGACACGGGTTCGTGCCCCGGTTCGGGAAGATCCCACATGCCGCGGAGCAGCTGGGCCCGTGAGCCATGGCCGCTGAGCCTGTGCTCCGCAGTGGGAGAGGCCACAACAGTGAGAGGCCCGCGTACCGCAAAAAAGAAAAAAAAAAATAATAATAATAACTCCACTCCTCCTTAGCCCCAGCCCCAGGCAACTACCATTCTACTTTCTCTATGAATCTGACTACTCTAGGAACTACATGTAAATGGGATCACACAATATTTCTCCCTTTGTGACTGGCTTATTTCACTTAACACAGTAACTTCAAGGTTCATCCATGTTGTAGCATGTGTCAGAATTTCCTTCTTTTTTAATGCTGAATAATATTCCACTGTGTGTATATAACACATTTTGTTCATCCATTCGTCTGTGATGCACGTCCGGGTTGCCTCCACGTTTTCGATGCTGTGAATAATGCTGCTATGAACATGTGTGTGCACCCTGCTTTCAATTCTCTGGGGTGTATACCCAGCACTTCCAACACTTGTAGCTGCTTTCAATTCTCTGGGGTGCATCCCCCGCACTTCCAACTCTTGTAGCTGCTTTCAATTCTTTGGGGTGTATACCCAGCACTTCCAACACTTGTAGCTGCTTTCAATTCTCTGGGGTGCATCCCCCGCACTTCCAACTCTTGTAGCTGCTTTCAATTCTTTGGGGTGTATACCCAGCACTTCCAACACTTGTAGCTGCTTTCAATTCTCTGGGGTGTATACCCAGCACTTCCAACTCTTGTAGCTGTTTTTGTTGTTGTTGTTGTTTCAGTTACTGGCCTCCAAATGTCTAAAGAACATGTTTAAACTGTTATTTCTTGGTTTTTCAGCTTCAGACATTATTGAATCCCTACTATGTAAGATAAAGTCTTAATCTTTGCACACCTCTCCTAAAGGCACACACACTTTCTCTTCCTTCAGTATTTAAATTGGACTCAATGAAAATTATTTACAAGCCAGTGCCATGTAACATACTATTATTACCTCTACTTACTTTTACATCCTTTGACTTTCCCTTGAGTTTATAATTGCCTCATCTCCATCTGTTTTGCTTCCTATGTATTTATCACTAATTGATCCCCAAATTCCCACTAGAAGAATGCAAACATTCAAACACATTAAGTAATTTATCAATCTTTATATTTTTCTTTGGAGACAGACCTCCTAGACAGGAAGGCCTGATAAAGTACAAGATGCCCAGTTAAATGTGAATTTCAGATCAACAACTGATATGGAGCCTTTCATTCTCCTGCTCCACCCTGGACTAGCTGCACTCTGGGCCTGCACATGATACCAAAGGCCATTCCCGACCTGCTCCCATTCTACCACATAAAGCTGCCATCCCCACCCCCACCCCCATCTCTGGCTGTCACTCCCTACCCTTTTCCCCTCCTCTATTTTCTTCAGAGCACTCCTTTACTCCTGAGTTATTAAAATATTTACGGCCAGCCTCTTCCTACTAAGCTCCATGCAGGCAGGGCCTTTGATTCCTGATGGGACACAGCACATAGTAGGTACTCAGTATTTGTTGGAAGAATGAATTCCAGGGCTCCTCCTTTTTCGGTTTACTCTCTCCCAGAACATCCTCTAAGAGTCTCCTGAGAAAGGGAACATGGAGGTAAACTGTTTGAGACCTTGCCTCTCTGACATCTTTACCATCATATTTGACTTATAGCTTGGCTGAACGCAGACCTGTAGGTTGGCATCCCTCCTATCCCAGAATGTTAAAGAGTCTGCTTTATTGCCTTCTAGTCTGTAATGTTACTGTTGAGAAATCTGATATTATTCTCATTCCCGGTTCTTTGTATATGACCCATACTTCCTTCTTTGATGCTTTTTAGGATATACTTCATGACATGTATTCTAAAATGTGACCAAACGTGCCTTTGAATAGGCCTTTTTTCACTCACTGTACCAGGAATTCTGTAGAGTTCTCAATTTGGGAAGGTGTGTCCTTGAATTCTAAAACATTTTCTTTGATTATTCTTCTGATAATCTTGTTTTCTGTGTTATCTCTCTCTGGAACTCACATTATTTTGACAGTGATTGTGTAAAACGACCTAATTTTTCTGTCCTATTTCTTTTTTTTTTTTTTTTTTTTAACTTTGGGAGAGATTTTTCCAACTTTATCTTCCAACCATTCTACTAAGTTTTGTTTCTATTTTATTTCTAATTTCCAAGAGCTCCTTTTCTTTTTGCTTTGAATGTTCCTTTGTTAAAGCTTCCTGTTCTTTTTTCATGGAGGTACTATTTACTCTTTTCTCTCTTCAGGGTATCAGTTATGGTTGGGTTTTGGGCTAGAGACTTATTTGCTTATTGATTGTTTCCTCTGAATACTTTTTTTCCCCCCTTTTTATCCTTTATTTTTGGTCTCTGTCTTAAAAAATTTTCTTGGCTTTCTATGCATTTTCAAAGGGAAGCATTAAAAAGCTAACTGGTTTCAAGAAATGGTGCTAAGAAAACTACATAAAAATATGAGGAAAAATAATGCCTTAATTTACCTTACGCTATGTATAAAATTTCAAGATTGGCCATTTACCTAAATGTAAAAGCTTCTAGAAAAAAAAGAAAGCATCTTCAAGACCTTGGGTGGGCAAAGATTTCTTAGAGAGGACACACAGAAAGGTACTAACTATTTATAAAAGAAAAAGATTTTATAAATTGGACTTCTTCAAAATTAAAAATTTCTGCTCATAAAAAGACACCATTTTTCATACGAACTATATCTCAAGGGAAAAAAAGTAAAAAAAAAAAAAAGAAGACACCATGAAGACAATGAAAAGGTAAGCCACAGGCTGTGGGTAAATATTAACTATTATATATATATGTATATATCTCATATATATCATCTGTACATACATGAATGAATGCATGCCAAAGGACAAAGAACTTGTGTCCAGGATATATAATAAACTCCTAAAAATCAATAATAAAAACAACATAATTTTTTAAATGGGCAAAAACTTCAAACAGATACTTCATAAGGGAAGATATACAGACAGCCATGCACACAAAACGGTGTTCAGCATCATCAGTCTTCAGGAAAATGTAAACTAACACCACAATGAAACAATTTTCATATTCTCTGCAATAGCAAAAATGAAAAAGACTGAAAACACCAAATACTTACTGGCAAGGATATGGAACAACTACAACTCCCATGCATTGCTGGTGAGCGTGTGAAATGGTACAAACACTTTGGAAAACTATTTGGCAGATTCTCATACAGTTAAAAATTCATTTGCCCTATGACTTAACAACTCTACTCCCAGGTATTTATCCAAGAAAAATGAAAACATATATCTACCACAAGACACACAGGTTGCTTATAACAGTTTTATTCATAATGACCAAATCTGCATATAACCCAAATATTCATCAACAGAAGAATGGAAAACAAACTGTGGTATATTCATTTAACCGAATACTACTCAGCAATGAAAAAGAACTACTGACACATGCAACGTGAATGAATCTCAAAAGCCTTATGTTTAAAGAAGCCAGACACAAAAACACTATATGCTGTATGACTGCCTTTATCTGAAATTCAAAAATAGGCAAAATTAATCTATGATATAGCAGGACAGGTCAGAACAGTGGTAGCTATGATAGTCCAAGACTGAATAGAAGGGGGCAAGAAATGACCTTCTGGGGTGATGCAGATGATTTTTAGCTCAACTGGGGTAAGGGTTACACAGGTATATACTTTTGTCAAAACTCGAATTGTACTTTCATGACCTGTGCGGTTTCAATGTATGTAAAAAGGAAAAAGCTAATTGGGAGCTCTGTGTGAGTGGGGCTTTATCAACTGACGGGTTTCACTATAGGAATCTGGGTTGTTCCATCTGAAGGTTTCAAATTGTCAGCATCAGTGGATCTTCTTCTTGGCTTGGGAGGTACAGGCCAGACTGCCAGTGTTTTGGGGAGCCACGTGGAAGAAGAATCATTCACTATGTAGACTGTCACTTAATCCTCTTGTTTTCAGTACGGTACCCATCTCCCTCAGCTGGGTTCAGTGGCCAAAGTCCAGTCTCAAGTTCAACCTCTAAAAAATTAAATCTCTAGTTTTTTGCATGTGTTAAGGCAGGGATCTGGAGGTCAATTTATTTCTTAAATAGACCTTTAATCAATCCTGCTTTCAACCCCACCTCCACTCTCATATTCAGAGGGTCCTAGTTTCCCTGATTGCTGAACTTTTTGAAGGTTTTACTGTACAAATAAGATCTGCTCTGGTCTTCTCCCATTGCCCACACAGGTTTCAGCTCTCTCTGGTCTGCTAAGTCAGTTACCACTTGAACATTTGCTTTCCAGCTTCCAAAATTTTGTTGGAGTCTTCATCTCTATTGTTCTCTTTGTCTTCAGGATATATTGCTTTTTATTCTTTTACTATCATTTTGGTTCCAAGAGGTGATAGTGGTAAACAGGTATGGTCATGTACAAAGTTTAATTGGATTCCTCTTATTTACTTTATTAAAATAATGCTAAGTCAAGGGATATGCCAGTTAGAAAGCATGAACTATTTACACTTCCAACCAGCAGCACAAAAATAAAGAATTTTATCTTTGCCAATCTGATAAATGATCATTTGAAATCATAAATTATGTGGCAAAATGTACTTGAATACTTTTTCGCATACTGAGAATATTTTTCATCTTTTTATTGGATTGGCCATTTCTATGTCTTCTTTGGTGAAATACTCGTTTATATTTTCTTTGTACATTTCTCTACTGCCATTTTGCTTCCTTCTGTTCTCCCTACCCTCCAATTAAAAAAACAAAAACCCCAAAACAACAAAAAAACACTTTGTTGACTATCTTTGTCCAATTATTCTTCCAAGTATATTTTACCATTTTCAATATGTGATACTAATTTGGAATTGACATATTTCAGAAATGACACTCCCATTTATTCAACTATAGTTTTATTTCTCTTAGTAAAGATTTATAGTTTTTGCATACAGACCTACACCTTTCTTATTGAGTTTATTCTTAGTTTTGGTTGTTATTATATATGGTATTTATATATGTATCCATTTACAAATATATTTAAGATTAAATATGTGACTTTTGATTTTAAAAATCTATTTATATGCAGCTCTTCAAAAACAGAAAATAATTTCCTACCATATCTGAACATATTGAGAATTACATGAAATACTCTATCCAAGGATATTAAACCCAACATTTTAATATTTCTTAGACATACACCTCTTTTCATTCCCCCAAACACAGCCCTAATCTGAGCTGTGTCAATTAGCCGCCATTCCTCCACTTAATTTCCTTTCAGTTCAAGCTGGATACTAACAGAACCACCTTCCTCAAGAATTCCTTTAACTAAAACCCCCTTTCTTTAATACCTAGAATAGCTCTAATTAATAAATTAAAACACCTAATCTAAGACTTCATGGGCTTTTATCAAAGGGCATTTACCTAAACGAGTTGCTGTAATATTTTCACTCAAGTGGATCTCCTTGCCCCACCTTACTTGTGTCATCCCTCTTTCCAATTCAGTTTCACCCAGCTCTTACTCATCTTACCTTTTCTCTTTCTTTCATTTCTTAACATGTATTCATCTCTGCATTGCAGAAATGAATGAGATCTGAAAGTTTTGTTTATGCCGTATTTTTTTTTGGAGTAACCTGAAGAACCTGAAGTAAGCCGGTAACTGCTTCCTTATTACTTCACTATGATACAATACTCCAGATTTCTCCGTAGGACTTTGGGAGCCTGAACACCTGAGACTCCTTCCAAGACACAGTGCATTCTATTTCTTCTAAGAGTGTCAGGGCTTTCCAATGTTTGTAGTGTGGTGGTAGATCCAAGTGCTTCTCAGAGCAGAGAGTAACCAGGCATTTAGATGATAGTTTCTACTCTTACCTCTATTGCTCGAATTACTTTAGAAAGTTCTTTAATAAGATGTCCAGGTCTAACATTGTCTGGAATTTCAAAGGCATGTTCAGATACAAGCTGTATTTGGATTAACAAAGATAAGACAACCAAAGTTACTTACATTTTAAGATGTAAAAACCAATTTACTAAATCAATTTTCAGGTTCTCTAGATATTACAGACAAGGTCAAATACCCACAAGTCAGGTCTCAGAGCTCATGTGGTTGGTTTCATATCTTCTAAGGAGATCCTTATTAACTCATAAAATCCTCTTACCTTGAGTTAAAAATGGACTTGTCTTACTGTAAATTTTGTTCTATATGGACTCTACACCTCAAAGCCTACTGTAATTCTAACTACTACTATAATTAGTAGAGAAACTAACTAAATTTAATTCATAATACGTAAGGATCTGTAAGGGGGAACTCAGGCACTAAAATAGTCCTAGTTTCTCATGAGAAATCTAATTCGCCAAGTTTTTTTCTTTTCACATTGAAAGCGAAATAGGGAAAAGATCCCATCCACAGGAAGGAGGAATTAATTACCATATCTACTGAACTGCAAACTGCTGTCATTATTTATTATGTCTATTTCCAAATATTAATCTGTATATCTAAGAAAGTTTTGACCTTTTAGGCACACTTAACGTACTAATTGTTACTTCTGCTTTACATCCTCTCCTTGGTTTGGCATAATTTGTTAAAACAAACTAATGACATCAAGATACAGTTGAGTACTTTACGGGTGTTGACTCATAAATCCTTTCAACAACACTCTGACAGCGATACTATTAGGACTCCCACTTTACAGTGGAGGGCCTCAAGCACAGGTTAGCGGTTTATTAGCAGCATTGCTAAGGCTTGAATCCAAGCCTCTGACTCCAGAGTTCACGCTCTAAGCCACTATGCTAAGCTACCTCTCATCTTGGAGCAAGGTGGACAGTTAACTGCAAACGTCACGCTTTTAAAAGTGCACCTCAAATGCAATGAATTAACGGTATGTATTATCTGATGAGTTTTACTGTGCATCAAAATCACCTACGAAGTCTGTTAAGAACAGAGGTTCAGATCCTATCCCAGATCAATTAAGTCAGAATCTCTCGGGAAAGAAGCAGGGAGTTTATTTTTTAAAAACTCTAAAGGCAATTTTGATAAACAGACAAGTTTGAGAACAACTCGTCTACAGCCTTCAGAAGGAAAAGAATGACATGGTTTTTGCAACATACCCTTTATTTTGTTTTTATCTTTTTATATACTATATACTTTTGTAATCTGTTTATGCCTTTGTCATTTAGATGATGACATCTTTGACACTGGAAGACATGATTTTTATTTTCCTGAATGCTTCCACAGTGCCCTTACTCTTAATGGATATGCAGCAATGATAATAACGTGAAAGGGAGCATAAAATTATTGGGAGGGTAACCTATTAATTACTGTCTCCCAATATCTTTTAAGAGGGGGATTTTTATTTCAGGTGGACATTTGAGAAATTAGCATGGGAATGTATTTTCATCAGCTCAACTATTTATCATTTATTAAAACATTGTGTGTAAAGTTCCAGGAAGGAAATGAAGATTAGAAAGTCCCTGTTTTTCAAGAGCTTATAAACTTAGACAAGAGGACATGGACACATTACTTTATGGACATTACTTTTAAGCCCACTGGCACAAGAGATATGCTACGGACGCATAAGGAAAGGACATACTGCTTCCAAATGGAGACCTGGGATGACCTCTTAGAGGTGGTGGGATTCAAATGCAAACTAGACCACATTTTAGGGAAAAATGGAAATCTCCTGCTTGAACCTTGACCTCTCTTTTCCTTCGTTCTTACATAAGACTAGCAGAGGGATAACAGCATAGGCTTTGCAAACACAGAGACTGAGCTTTAATCCTAGCTCCACCAGTTGTCTTGGGCAAGTTCTTAAGCTCTGAACCTCAGCTTCCCCATATGTAAAATGGGGATACCAAGAGTACCCCAACCTCATATAGTTGTTTTGAAGAGTAAATGAGTTTATGGATATAAAAACTAAGCACAGTGGTTAGCACACTATGTGAGCTCAAAGTTATATATTATTATTCTATATCTACATGTTCATTTCTTAGTCAATATCCTAGATATACTCAAATTTACTTTCTTTTTGAGGTTAAAAGAAATACCAAGGTACTTCATTCTCATAAATATAAACATAAACCAGCACATTTGTATATATTGTCCAATAAAATGCAGGTTGTACTTAAAGCATGATTTCCATTCCTTCTACTACTCCAAAATAACATAAGGACTCTGTTTTCCTGAACTTGCCATGTAAAAATTAACAATTAATTCACCAAAGACAACTACTTACTTCTTTTTTCATCCATAATTTTAAAGCAGTATGCAGCGCTTTCACTCCCTGTACTAGGTAAGTCTGAGGCTGGAAACCATCTTCTCTCAGTTCTGTGGCAATGAAGTTGAGGGGGAAAGGAGTTAGTGCTCTGCGACAAAGGGATTAACTTTAGGTTTTGAGTAACCACCAAATAGCAAACAAGTTAATGGAGAAATAACAAACAATCAGTTGAAAAGGTGAGAAAGAAAAAGAAACAGTATTACATTAAATGTAGTTGTACTAAATGCTCCAGTTAAAAGAAAGCTCACACACATAAGGCTGAGTGAACGACAGGCCACAAGAGGATCAGCAGGAATCTACTCACAACAGGTCTAGGAATGGACACAAGTAAACTAGTTTAGTGAGCGACACGGTGATAAAACTGAAGCAAAGGATTTCACAAAAGTCAGGATGGTGGTTCTCTCTAGAAGGGAAGGAGGAGGGTGCAATGGGAAAAATAACTGGGCCTCTCTAAGGTAGCAGCAAGGCTGTTTTTGTTTACTTTGGGTAGAGCTGACCTGAGTGACAGCTGTGCAATTCTTTCAACTGTACGAGAGAATATGTGTACGCAGTGTGTGACCTACACAACTGACTATGGGCATGACATACTACGTTATTGTAAAGGCAAATACACATACACACATACAAATGTCTCTTCTGGGTTTTAAAACCAAACTGATTATCTAAAACTCATGCAAAATATATTAGATGTGGTCTAAAATTCAGGTAAGGTGAAACAAAAGCAAAATATCTCACTTCTGCTCAGTGTTTAATTTACTTACATGAACCCAAAATTGGTTCACTGTTTTATTATTACTAACACTAAACACAGTTAAGAGTTTCATATAATCCACACTTATTTAACCCATCATATAAACCTTATTAACAGCCTGAGCTGGAAGATAGCAGGCCATAGTAGAAAGTTAAAGGGTCAGGAATAAAAAAACAACATAATGCGGGGTAACAAGACCACCATTCCTGCTTCCAGGATGAATCCTAAGACAATGGCAATTGGTATAGTGGTCATCTGGCTCTAGCCTTAGTGGGACTGGACTGACTCACTAATATTGCCAGGTAGCCTGTACTGATATAGATGACAAAATGGAAACATTTTAAAACCTCACCTACAAATATCCTTTTACAGTAATCGAGGTTTTTTTTTAGGTTTTTAATGTATAGGTTCATGTTTTCAGTGAGACCTCAATATTTCTGAACTCTCAATGGTCTAAAACAAAGGTTAAATCGTTATTTTAAGACTGAACAATTTGCTGCTTGTGGCTGCAAGGGGAACAGCAAGAGTTTGTCTTTTAGATAAATTTTTAATTTGTTCTAAAAAGTCAGCTGATGAGCCCCTCTTAGACATCAAGGAAAAAGCATTACCCCAGGTGTGTATATATGTCAGTGTGTGTGTGTGTGTGTGTGTGTGTGTGTGTGTATGTACATGTATGTGTTAGTGAGAAGAGAAAGATGGAAAAAGTGCTCTGAATTTTCTGAATATTGAATTGCCAAGCTCTTACCTGGAGAGTTCAGTAATTGGGTTTTATTTCCAGAAAATAAGGACATTTGTAAGTGTTTTTATAAGTGTTCCTATTTTCCCAGGCTTCTACTTGAATAGGAGACTATGAAATTTACTGTCCAGTATTTTACTGAAAATCATATATTGCAACTCTGTGGATCTACTGTGACATCCCTGCAGCCAAGAAAAATACCCGAGAGCACTATTCCTCCCCATCCACGGGATCCCACCTCCATCCTGTACAGCTGCACCACTGTCAAGACACCTACCTCTACACAGTGCTACAAGGTGTGAGACGGGGTTCTACTGCTCTTTCCTTCCAAAGAAAGTGAGCTTTCCCCAGCCCCCCTTTTAAGGAAAGAAACCATAAATGATTTTTATCATTTAATTCCGTGCATGCCATCCTGGGAAATAAGTTATTGGTAGTTTTTTTTCCTTTTACCTTTTCTTCTTGTGTAACATTTAAATGGGGAAGACCCCCAAATGTTTAGACTAGACTTTATTGTTTAATCTGTTTATATCTCTTCTTCTGGGAGTTAATTATAATAGTAGTACTGGGACTTCCCCGGTGGTGCAGTGGGTAAGAATCCACCTGCCAGTGCAGGAGACACGGGTTCGAGCCCTGGTCCGGGAAGATCCCACATGCCGCGGAACAACTAAGCCCGTGTGCCACAACTACTGAGCCTGTGCTCTAGAGCCCACGAGCCACAACTACTGAGCCTACATGCCACAACTACTGAAGCCCCCGCGCCTAGAGCCCGTGCTCCACAACAAGAGAAGCCACCGCAATGAGAGCCCGCGCACTGCAACAAAGAGTAGCCCTCACTTGCCGCAACCAGAGAAAGCCCGCATGCAGCAACGAGACCCAACGCAGCCAATAAATAAATTAATTAAATAATTTTTAAAAATATAGTAGCACTACTGGCAAACTGACTAGGAAAGTTAGACAACACAAAAACCAGATGGACTGTATGTTCATGGGCATAAGTGCACAAAAAGCAAAAAATAGATAAAAGTGGAGGTTACAGTGAGTCTCCAACTTGACTGCTCAAGGATTATTAAACCAGTAATAAAACATCAAAATCTGAAATTCCACATAAAAGAGGTGGTACCTTTCAAGTTTAAAGGGATATATTTCCCACCTCCCTTGAAAAGAACCATTTTTCTTCAACTGTAGATGCATAGCCTGACACTAGCTGGTTTGTGCTAACAGGTGCCTTATACTGGCCACATAATGGTCATAATGGTAATGGCACAGACACCACCTGATTCACTCAGGACATGAAAATTATTCCCTCGATTTTTTAAAAGCAAATGTTTGGGAACAAATACTAGGTAACAGTCCCTTGGCTTCAACTGCATTTTTGTTAGTGAGGCACTTTTACGTGCCTGATCCTGTGTGCAGATGACTAGAGTCCCAGTGAAAGGAACGTTTTTCAATATTACCTATGTGGTTCTGATGCTGCTCTTCATATATCTCATTTTTATGCCTATGGACTAGAGATTTTCTAATTTGCTAAAAAGGTTCTGAACAGAGGAAAATCATGCATTTAAAAAACAAAATAGGGGGTTTCCCTGGTGGTGCGGTGGTTGAGAGTCCGCCTGCCGATGCGGGGGGCACGGGTTCGTGCTCCGGTCCGGGAAGATCCCACATGCCGCGGAGCGGCTGGGCCCGTGAGCCATGGCTGCTGAGCCTGCGCGTCCGGAGCCTGTGCTCCGCAACAGGGAGAGGCCCGCGTACCACCAAAAAAAAAAAAACAAAAAACAAAATAGGGACAATAGCCACACCACATTTTAAAAGGAACCTCTCTTTCTATGAGTGGCTTTTAGTGAATTTAGAAGTATCATGCATCATACGAAACAACAAAATGTACAGATTATTTATTACCTTTTAGGGTCTCCAGCAAGTTTTTGGCTACAAACCAACATATGGCTTCAAAGAAAGGGAATTTGAAAAGATCTGGTGTTTTTAGCCTTTTTTCCATCTCATAACACCTAAATAAATAAGAGTTGAAGAAATTTAATATTAATATTAGCATTTCAAAGTTAAATGGAGACAATCAACTTAACTAAAATAAGCAGCCCACGACGTATAAGACCAATGGAGTAGTGCACATCGCTCAACACCACCACACGTGGGTTAAGACTGAGCTGTGATCTTACTCAGGTCCACCCTTAACAGACTTGACAGGATACTGAAGAATTTACAGTGGGCTTCAAAAAGATCACCCCTTGGGATCTGTAGCCTAGTTTTAACAGAAGGACTTTTACAAGGGTTCCACTATAATAAATAGAACGATGTGTTTAGAAACCAGCTGCCCGTGTTGGACGGCACTGCAACACCCTCTCACGGCATTTTCTTTAGGCTCTACTAAGCATTCAAGCTCAGGACCACACTTGGCAAGGGTCAAGGTGAGAAGACCTGTGAGAAACCACAGCTCGCCACAGGGTGAGTCTTCCGTGGGAGTCCTTGCAGCAGTCCACACAGCCAGGAGCCGTCTTTCCCCAGGGACAGCTCAGGTATAAAGAAACAAGATTCGTACTTGGCAAGTGTGGGAGCTGCCCTAGCTTAAAGCTTCATACCCCCCATAAGAGCCAGAATCTCTTGTAATAACTCCACAGATGCATGGCTTCCGGGGCTCCCCAGGGGCAGGCCAAGTTATAACAGTCACACTCAGGAAAGCCCAAAGACATGGCTTCCTACTAGGTATTCCTAGTTCTGCCAGTACTGATGCGGTTTATCGATCAGGAATCATTTTACCATAAGCAATGTTGCCTTGGAACATTCTTCTCTCATTAGGCTACCAGGGGAAGTTATTACCCAAAGGTCAAATTCTCATGCAGAAGGGGAAATAGCTGTTAATTCTTTACCACAGCAAAATTAAAGCAGGTGTTTTGACAACGATCCTAACTTAGGGTTGCTCTGCCCCAGCAGCATATGTCACACCTGAGTCTGACTGGTTTTAGTTCAATTCCCCCACTGTAAAAATAGCCAAAGGACAGCCTATCCATTTCTACAAAATTTTGAAATTTGGGGAGATATCTAATCTCAAATTGAATAAATTATTCTTTTTGTTTTAGATTAGAAAAGCATCAAGGTGTTCTCCTGTCAAAATCTTAACACAATACTTTTGTTAAAAGTTCCTAATAATTTCTCAGGGCCTATCTCCATGAGATCTCAATTAAGTATGTTGCTGAATTTTTTTTTTTTTTTTTTTTTTTTTTTTAGAAA
>NW_020173036.1:467500-518107 GCF_003031525.2 Neophocaena asiaeorientalis asiaeorientalis | reverse complement strand
TTTTTTTTTTTTTTTTTTTTTTACTTTTAGAACTAAGTCCTATTTAAGAAAGGACAAAAGATCCTTTAAATACTGATGACACAAACCTGAGCTGCATGCCAATGTTAAGGTTGTGCAGAAAGTTCCCCCCAAAAGCCATACAGTCCTGAGAAGTGAGCACAGCATGAATCCACCCTGAAATGGTTAAAAGTATATAAATCAGTGATTTTTCAATATTCAAACCACACAAATGTGATATATACCTATTTTAAGAAACACAAAATATCAAAATCAGTTTACCTCATACTTCAGTGCTAGAGAAGCTAATGTCTATTACCATCTAGAGGTTCAATGATTCAAATATGTATTAAATGCCTATTATATGCCAGCCTCTGTGCTGTGTTTAAGATAAATGGATTGACCGAATTAGACAAAATTACGGTGCAGGATAGGTGAAGGTTTTTGTGGTTGTTGCTGTTTCAGTTTTTTAGCTTAAAAACACAATCTACTTTACATTAAAGATTTTACTCTGAGACAAGTCAAATCTGGTTAGAGCGAGGCAAGCGCGTTTTCATTAAATGAACAACGGGACTGGCTGGGCGCTTTGCCTCCCTAGTGTCATCCTGAAACAAGTGTCCTTAGGGACCAAGCAGAGGAGGATCAATGGAACTCAACCTGGGACCTTCCTCTAAGAAAGAAAAAGTAGATCACCCACATTTCATTAGGCAGGGTTATGGTCCTATAAATATAAATGCTGGCAATCAAAATGATATTTTCCCACAAAGTCAAAATGTTTTCCCATAAAAATGTTTTCAAAGTGAGGCTCATTTCTGAGATGATGCTAAACTTTTGAAAGAAAGGTCCGTAGACTGAACATAAAGACTTCATATAAACATAAATCAATACACACACATACGTTTGCACGTAAAAGTTGACTGTTAAAATAGACAGACCCCATTTTCCTTATACTTTTCATATTCTGATCCCTCATTGTGCTGTAGCACAATATCAAAACACTCCCCCCAAGACTGGCTTTCAAGTGGTGACCATGTGTGTGCTCAAAGGCACAAAGCCTTGAGCTTGACCCTGAAATCACAAATTTGAAGTCTCTGCTGGCTTCAAATTCTGTAGATCAGTGGTCCTCCACGGAGGCGGTACCACCTGTAGAGTGTGATCTAGACAGTTTGGTGGGCTTTTTTTGGTCACAGTGATCAGGAGGCACTACTGTCATTTTGCGAGCGGGAGCCAGGGATGCAACATGCAGGACAGTTCCACACAGTAAGAAAGTGTCCTCTATTAGTCAGGACTTTCAAATTTCTGCTGGGCATTCAGATAGGTGCAAAATCTGTTATTAACTGTCTGAGCCCAGAAACTATAACTCCATTCATATGAAACAAGGATCTTTTGCATGGTTTTGGCACAATTTTCCAGGAATACAACTAGGTAGCCTGTAAACTGAAGGAAGTGTATCAGTTGCCAACTACCTTGGGGGGAAAAAAAAAAAAATCACACTATCTACGGCAGCAGTTCTTCAAATGTGGTCCCCAGACCAGCAGCACCAGCCTCAGCCGGGAACTTGTTAGAAATGCAAATTCTCAGGCCCACCCCAGAGCTACTGAATCAGAACCGCTGGGGTTAAGGCCCAGCACTCTGCGTTTTAATAAGCCCTCCAAGTGATTCTGATGGTCAATGAAGTTTGCGAACCATTAATCCACACCAGAGCCACAGACTTTGAACTACCAATTACACACCTGTACTGGTTAGCTGGCCTGGGCATCATCCTGACCTGTAAGGCTGCTGTGCCTGAGCGGGGACACTGCACAATGATGGGTTCTTATAAATTACTTTTAATTTCTTCTTTATATTCTAATTAGGTCATTACATCAATGGGGGGGGAATTACTGGTGCAGGAGGTTATATTAATGATAAATGTGAATTCAAGATTTTTGAAGTGGGCATAACAAAATATCTGTTATAAGAGGGAGCTTTGGGGGCCTTTAAGGGAGGGGCTTTAAGGGAGGAGCTTAGCCCATTCACAGTGAAAATATTGATACGTATCTAGATTTATAAATTCTGGTAGTTCTAGGCATTGATTCATTCATTTGCTCAACACCTACTTCTTCTTATATACTCCAGAGGCAAGGTAAGAAAGCAGGGCCTGTAACAGATCCTTGCAAACTGTGTAGCCATTAAGGTCACCCAAATCAGAAGAACACAATTCTCAAAACCACTGACCTGGAGAGTCCATACCCTGCATTTAGTCACGTCTCAAAATGACAGACCTGATACCTATACTTGAGGCTATAGCTAAGGCTGGTACTCAATCCCTTCCTAGGGTCCCTCAAAACAGACTCATTGCCTCCTAACTGCCCCAGGACAGCTGCCCAGATTCTTACAGCAGGCTTGGGCCTTTGACATCAATGTAGAGCTGGCCAGTTAAAATTAAAGGGAATTTCATCAAAAATTTATGCAAAGGACATTATCAAGAAAATGAAAAGACAACCCACAGAATGGGAGAAAATATTGCAAATCATATATCTGATAAGGGTCTAGTGTACAGAATATATAAAGAATGCTTACAGCTCAACAATAAAAAGACAACCCAACATAAAAATGGGTAAAGGATTTAAATAGACATTTCTCCAAAGGAGATATACAAATGGCCAATAAGAGAAATGCTCAGCATCATTACTCATTAAGGAAATGCAAATTAAAACCACAATGAGATAGAAGTACTTCACACCCACTAGAATGACAAAAATAAAAAAAGATAACTACAGTGTTGGTGAGGATGTAGAGAAATGGGAACACCTGTACATAGCTGGTGGGAATGTAAAATGGTGCAGCCACTAGGAAAACAGTTTGGCAGTTCCTCAAAAAGTTAAACATCATTAAACCATATGACCCAGCAATTCCACTACTAGGTATATATAACCAAGGGAAATGAAAACAAACCTGCACACAAAAACTTTCACACAAACGTTCAAAGCAGCACTATTCGTAAGAGCCAAAAAGTGGAAACAACCCAAATGTCCATCAACTGATGAAGGGATAAATGAAATGTGGTACATCCATGCAATGGAATATTATTTGGCCATAAAAGGCAAAGAAACACTGACAAGGGCTACAACATGGATGAGCCCAGTCAACATGATGCTATAACTAAAAGAAGCTAGATACAAAAGGCCACGTATGATATATGAAATGCCCCAAACAGGCAGATCTGCAGAGACTGAAAGCACACTAGTGGTTGCTAGGGGCTCAGAGGAGGGGAAATGTGGAGTGACTGCTAATTGGCATGGGGTTTCTTTTTGAAGTGATGAAATGTTCTGGAATTAGATAGGGGTAGGGTTGCACAGCCCTGTTAATCTACTAAAAACCATTGAATTGTACACTTTAAAAGGGTGAGGATTATGGTAGATGAATTTTTCTAAATAAAAATAAAAGTGAAGGCAAATGACATAAAACACAATGCCAAAACAAGTCCTGACTACAAGAGAAGCCCTCTAAGGCACAAAGAAGTGAAAAGTCCAAGATCAGAATCATCTCTCGGGCTATGCAAAACTACTTTCCAAACACATTAAAGTCAGAGATTTCAATCGAAAGCTGACTCCATGTGATGAGTATCCACTATGGGGAGCGGGATGGGATTAAAACCTTACCTGTAGGAACAAATAAGGTATGTCCCTGCTTTACCACACATTTGTAGCATTTATCCACCTTATCTCCAAAGAACACTTCACTCTGGGTCACAGATGAACTCCAAGATTCATAGAGTGCCAAATTGTCATCTGTTGGCTTTATCAAATAAAAAACCTTCTCGCCCTAGGAGGAAGTAATCACACTATTTTTGAAAAAGGAAATGCCATTCTAGGATGGCCTATATTGATGTAATTTCCCAATACAATGTTCTAAATTAAATTAGATAATTATCAGATTTTTTTAAGGCTCAAAAAGACATATTTCACATACCTGATCAATAGCTATTGCCCTTAATAAGCATCTCCAAAGGAGCTAAGGCTCCCGTCTCAAATACGACAAGGGGTCAATAAAGCAGGGATGGAGAAATAGTTACAAGCGAGGAGGGTAAAGAATCACAAACATCCTACTGATCTCATTTGCAAGGTAGAGAAGTAAATACGTGTTAATAGGCCCCAGGTTACAGAGACTCATCTCTGCAAACTTGGCCCTTTCTCCTAAGACATATAATAATACAATTATTTTTAAAGATCTGTGAATAAACTTTCTTTAATGAACTAACCCTTTGCTTTCTCACGGAGGAAAGGAAGAGGAGCTCAAGGGCACAGCATCAAACATAGTCCAGAGCATTGCTGATGCACAGGCACGTGATACGGACGAAGATCTGGCTCTAGATCAGCACTGCCCGAAAGAACCTTCTGTGGCGATGGAAATGCTCTATATCTGTGCTACCCAATATAGCAGTTATGAGCCCTATGTGGCTACTGAGCACCTGAAATGGGGTTAGTGCAAATGCGGAACTGAATTTTAAATTATATTTAATTAGTTAAATGTAGCTACATGTGCCGAGTGGCTACTGTACGGAATAGCACAGTTCTCAATAAAGCAAGGTGAATATAAGCTCCTGAGGAGAATTCGTATTGTTATGGGCATTCCTGACTTATCCAACTAGCTGTCTTTAGCCTCACCTTAAGGTCAGAAGCAATTATTACTATAATTTTGCTCCTTCTCAGGTATTAGATTCAGGGATTAACTGGTAACTGACTAGGGGGAAGAAGAAACAAAAAGAGACAAAAGGCTAAAAAAGATTAATTTATAAGATGGGGGCAAAAAAAGGGAATCTATATAAATTAAGAATTCATGGCTCCTCCATTACTTGGGATTAAAAAAAGAAAATCATAATGCTTCTGTACGTATTTAAAATGACAGCTCCCACCGAAAAAGTACAAAACACTTCCCTCTTTACAAATGTCATTTATAGCAAATGAATACACCCGTGGAAAAATAAGACTGTACGTTTTTGTGATTAAGTGAACAAATACCCCAAGCTTACCCAGAGGACATGGTACCAAACTGAAGTCCCACCAAAGTCAATGTGGAAATCTGTGTAGCTGTCTTGAACTCCCATTAAGCAGTATTTCTGAACAAATGGCTTGGGAAAGACTGAATCATCAGGCCAATAATTTTCCACCCAGGAAAGTTTTCTGGCTATATCAGGAACCTCCACCAATTCAGACATCCTTTAAAAAAACAAACACACACATACACACACACCCACATCATGCAAATTAAAACTTCTTAAAATTTCATCTCCCATCTCAACCCAAACCAAGAAATTAACTGGAACTCACAGCTAACAGCAATACTTAAAGTTTGAGGGTACCAAAGCAAAATTTACAACATAGCTATATCACTGGACCACTTTAGAAGTCACAATGACGTTTTTTACTAAAAGAAATTCATCATTTAACTACATTTTAGCTAACACTCAGAAGGCTAAACCAAAACGTCCAGAACTACTCACTTTGTATCTGAAAATTCGAGGCTGATCACATTTAACACTTTTGGTCTGTTAGGATTCATGAAGTATTTAACATAATTGTGAAGTGTCATTTTGCTGTCTGCCTGCCTTGCCACATCAATGACATCTATCACTTTGTCACCACCTGCAGAGAAAAATTATAGTCTTATTATTGCGCTTAAGAATTTCATCAATAGACGCCCTACACAAAAATATTTTAAAGACTACATTTACTTGTATGATAATTAAGCCATCGGTAAAAACTATATAGCCTAGACAAAGATTCTTCCGATACTTTTTAAGTCCAACTGGAACTTTTGAACAAAGGGATGACTTTTGAAAGAAAGAATAAAGCAATTAAGACAGAGCTGCATAATTAACACTGAGTGTAAAAAGTTATATGTTTACAAAGCTTTCTACACACCAATGATTTCTTGTGCAGCTCACGACAAAAATGCGTATTACATTGGTAGGTAACAACTGTGCCGCATTCCTCATGCATACAACAAGGGGACTGACTTTTCCCTTTCACTTCTTAACACCTAAGATTCTGAGTCCATCATTTTGGGAAACCAATCGGTCATTGGGGAATTAGTGAACAAATTAACCAGGACAAACAATTTCTGCTTGCCTGGTAGTGTCTTCTCTTCTAATATTCTGCTTCAAGAAAAAAATGAGTGGTTAGGAAGCAAAAACCAGTTCATATTAGGGCCTGTGAAATGAGTTCTGAATTGGGATTAATTTACAATTTTCCTATAAAACCATGAGGTATTGCTTGCTCAACACTGCATCACCCTAAAAAGCATAATTAGTTTTACAATGTCCTGTAGGATAAGGTGAAATTCAAAATATGGCAATACTTAATCTGAAATAGGAAACAAGTGACATTTTCTTACTTTAATGTAACTTTATATAAGTTAAGAAAGTATTGCTAAATAGACTACTTTATACTTACGAGGCAAAACAACTCTGTTAACTGAAGCATTCTGCAGTACTAAAAAGTTAGCTGTCAAGTAGTGTGAACGTTTTTCCTACACTTATATTACACTAGCCATTTACTTTACAGTGCTATCTATGTAAACAGGTTTAGGTGAAACCTCAGCCTCATCCTCTAATTTATCAAATAATTCAAAACTAGCTGAATGTGAAGTCAGACAATTTAACTGGACTTCCTCAGTGAAACAATTATCAATGTCAACCAATGGATCAATAAAGGGACAAGTTCTCAGATACTTCATGCTCAGGAGATAACATACTCTAAAGAATAGACAGTTTGAGTCAAGATAGATTTGAGATCTAATCCTCAAATAATCTCTGTTTTGTTGACAAGGAATGAGGCCTACATAGAGTCAGCTTTATCTCTAAATACCCTGATGCGAATGAAAAAAGTGACTGAAAATGTCAACAATATTGCAACAGGTGAAGAGTCTTCCACCTTGTTTCTTATACCTTTCCGGGCCTCAATATAAAAAATTAGGTCCAGGCATCGTTAAATGGCAGTATCACCAAGTCATTAATATAAAAACAGGTTTGAAAGTGAGCTCCTCTTTTTCACAGCCTTTCTCTAGGCAGCAGGAGGTCACTAAAGCAGGATCCAGAGATCTTGTACCTGAATGCTGCTACAGAGGCCTAGAACCACCCCGATTTCCCAAAGCCTTCTTCCTCAGTCTGCAGCTACCCCTCCATAATAACTGTTCCTAAGCAAGTATCAGGAATTTTTTTTTTTTTTTTGCGTTATGCGGGCCTCTCACTGTTGTGGCCTCTCCCGTTGCGGAGCACAGGCTCTGGACGCGCAGGCTCAGCAGCCATGGCTCACGGGCCCAGCCGCTCTGCGGCATGTGGGATCGTCCCGGACCAGGGCACGAACCCGTGTCCCCTGCATCGGCAGGCGGACTCTCAACCACTGCGCCACCAGGGAAGCCCGTATCGGTAAATTTGATGACAACAACAACAACAAAAGCAGTAGGATGAGGCGGAGTAAATAAAAATATGCAAAATGTTTTTTTCTGTCTTTCTGAATGTAAGTCTGCTGAGAAAAAAATAGTTTTCAACATAGGTAATACTGAATTTCACTTTTCCTGACCCAGAAACGGAACTAAAGTAACATCTCTTCATTCAACTTTTAGTATTTTTAGGATAATACCAATTTCACTTTTACCATGTTTTCCCAAGTAATTAAAGGAATCAAGTTCGTACCTACATAACGTTCCACGTCCATAACAGAAAAAGTAGGTGGAGGGAGCCTGAGTCCTAGATCATCTAATTTGGGGACCATAATAGGGACTTCAAATCCATGTTTCTCCAGGTATCTTTGTGTCAGCTGGCTGCCATGCATCTTTACAATGATTTCATCGGCACTAAGGAAAGCATAAGAGTAACGTGTCATCTCTGTTGCTAAGTTCAGTTAAGAAAGATAATCTGGTAATGGGTTAATTCATATACTATATTATTAACTACATCAGTGGTTCTCAACCTATCATACCTAATTCTCCTTTTTATAACAAATGTTTTATAAAGCCCCTTTTAGTATTCTAAAGTAAAAGTCATAGATAATTACTTCAATCTACATATAATTGGAAAAATATATATGTATTATATAAAATGCCTTAACTATAACAAGAGAAAAAACAAATTAGTTTCCAGCAAAATACGTATTTCAATATGTAAATGTTCAGGTAAACAACACTAGAAAATATAACAGAATAATAGGATGCTTACAATCGATTGTAACGAGTGGTTGGATTTAAAAGTAACAAGATCAGAAGCCACTCAACACAAGCTGCATAGAAAACCAGAAGAGCAAAAGGGAGGGGGTACAGTAGAATAAAAGCTGGTTAGGATAAGTAAAAACAGACCAGATTTTATCTGGCTATAAAAGTCTACACAATATTTGTTAGGCATTGCAAAGCCTCACCGGACACAGAACAATTCACGTTGTCCTGCACACTGGGGGATGACTAGCGTCTGTGGTCCCTACTCTTTGAGACAATGTCCAAATGCCCCAACTGAGAACTCCTGGTTTCAAAGATCTGCTATCACCAGTATTTAATAAATTTTAACATGCAGTCACCTTAAGCCACTAAAAAGGGTTGCTGAACCTCCAGCTGCCCTCTTTGATGATTAACACATTCTAGGCATTACACTTAAGTGTGGTTTGTCCCTTTTCACTATCCCCTATCTAACCACAAATCAAAGATCTCTTTAAATGGGGATATTCTAGATTTTATCTTCCAATTGCTCACAGAATGCAGCTGCTATACATTCAAAGTTAAGTGCAACACTTGCATCATAGGTTAAACACAACAGTTTCCATTTATACAGTCAGATCTTAACAGTCTTGATGTCATCTGTAGCCTAGGTGTCAAGGAGAAGACAGGAGAAACTGGGTCTCTGAATTACTGAGCTCAGATCTTCCCACCTTCTCAATAACAGAAGGTCAGTTTAAGGCCTAAAAAAATCAAGACAGACTTTTCTTGGATAGTCTTGTAAGTGGAGGGCTCAGAGCTCCTTCACCTGACTCACTGAGTTCTGTACTGCCTTTTATTTTCCCCATAAGCATCCACAAGTGTTCCTTCTTCCCCAACCTCTGAGAATTTAACAATTCCTTAAACTCCAACCTAAGGGAGAATCTTAAATCACTTGTACTCCTCCACCTTAAATGTCTGGTGCTTTACCTCCCCCCATTGATCAAAAATATGTAGATACAAGTGCTTAAAAATACAGGCACATCATTACTTACAAGAGGAAAAAACTGGACACAAACTAAACATACACCATAGTGGGACGGTTAAGTAAATTACGGGATATATACACATACACACAACACACACACACACAATTGCATACTACACAGCAGTTAAGGAGTGAGGTAAATTTGTGTATACATACAGAAAGATATCTATTAAACATAACAGTAAAAAAAAGCAAGTTGTACAACATATGCATAATGTAACCCCATTTTATTTTTTAAAATTAGACGTATATATACATCCATACACCTATACACATAATTGTTTTAAAAGTTATCATTTATGTAAAAAAGGGTCTCAAAAGACTTTGTCTTAAAGTGGGGGGGTCGGGGTAGATAGTTGGAGTTCACTTTATTTTGTACACTTCTATATTAATCACATTAAGTATGTATAATTTAGTTAATTATTGTCACCCTGCCACGGTTTTAAATGATGTGGAGGTTTATGGAGTTACATTAAATAAAACCAAAGACCTTTAACTAGTGGTGAGTACAGTGTGGACACTTGTGACCGCCTCTGGAACCTGCTCACATCTGTGTTTAATACTTCGGCCGAGAAGCCACGGGAATCACTGGGCCAGGACTTTTAACACTACACTTTTGGGTTACAAACCTATTTTTAAAAACGAAAGCTAAGGCTCCTCTCCCTGAAAAATTCACATTCACGTCAACATGTCAACTGTTTATACAATTTTAGGAAACTCACAAGCCTCTCTGAAGCCAGCCCATAGAGCCTGGCTGAAAACTCTGGCCCTGGGCTCCAAATCAATCAATGAAAATAAACAGACATTTCTCCAATGACTTTGAAACTCATAAAGGAGAATAGCTGAGAATAAGGCCTTTAATATCACAAGAATCACGTGGCCATCACTGTGTTTCTTTTTTTTTTTTTTTTTCTCCCAGTACGTGAGGGAGCCAACAGTAGCTGCTTATCATTTATGTTTCTGTTTAAGGGAGGGGAACGGCCAGGTATCCTAAAGACTATGACAAAATAGGAAGGGTTTTATAGTTACATGATCTGAAATAATTCCATAATAGGCTGCAGGTGATATTGTGATTGAAATTTAAATTGTGCTTCCCCTTTTTAACAAGCCTGGATATGATCTCGTGTAAAAAGCCTATTAAGCATTATCACTTTAAATAGATGTCAGGCAGCGAGTAGGAAATGATCTAAATTAGCATGGTTAAATGCTGTATAATGCTTTTGACATTTGTTCTTTGAGCCACAGATAACTCAAATACTTTCCATTATCTTTAAAAAAAATAAAAAAGCCTAGTCCTGTTGCCACCAGAGGCTAAGCAATGATTGTGGGGACTTCTGGCAGACGTAGGGTGGAGGCAGATAGGAAAATAACATAAGAAAAAAGCAGAGTATGAAAACAGGTGTAAGAGAGGTGAAGGAGAAAGAGAAGCAGCAGCTGCACAACACAAGGAACGAAGCACGGGAATAAGTGCCTTAGATCAGTGTCTTTCAAACTTTTTGGACTGAGACCTACAGTTAAATACATTTTTACCCAGTAATCCAGTACACATGCACATAACAAAGCTTCCATGAAACTGCTTATTTACTCCTATTACTTGCAATGTACCAATATTTTCTATTCTGTTTTATTTTCAAAAAGTAAAAAACTGATTAAGAATAATAATGGCTTGCAACCTGAAGTTTGAAAACGCTACTTTAGATAACGTCACCTTATTGGGTAACATTCTTAAATGTTCTTTGGTCATAACAGGTTTCCTACCTTGGGAAGACTCGAGAACGTAATTCCTTCACAAAAGTTCTAGTTCCAGCCTGCACTGGTTTGGAACCGTCATCAATTTCTGTGTAGTCGTGCCTGTGCCAGTTCCTCCTCTTTTTCACTGGATTTTTAGAAGATTAAAAAAAAGAAAGCATTTTTGTAACTGGTGGTACTATGTACTTCCTGTAATCAATTAGAGTCTATTTAATCAGAAACAACAATTGTCAAGTAAAATAATACTCACATTTTTTAATACATTTCTAAGGCTGAAGAAGTAAAATTTAATGCTGCAATTATAGGCAATTAACTGTGGGTTTTAAAAATTCTTTTTATTTCAAAAATGATTTTAAAATTAAATCAACAAATGCAAATTAGCAGATTGAGCCTTTTATAATATCCACATTCACACATATAAAATCTCACAATTATTTAAAATCATGATTTTCACTAGAACATTAGGTCATAATACGATTTTTATGGATCATCCACATCATCCCCTCAGGACAGGGCCTTTGATCCCACATCGGAAATCTATTTTAACAGCACAGTTCCCTTCTCTGTTATGTCAAGATTTATTCCCAAAATAAGCATGGTTACACGGACACAAAGAATAGCAGGTGACTGCATCATAACGAAAGGAGGACAAGTAACATGACAGAATAAATAACTTCTGGTCAGATCTAACACTCAGATCCCGTGATTCTACAGCTCTGGGAGGCTACAATCTTTTTTTTTTTTAATTTATTTTTCATTTATTTATTTTTGGCTGCATTGGGTCTTTGTTGCTGTGTGTGGGCTTTCTCTAGCTGCAGCGAGCAGGGGCCACTCTTCGTTGCGGTGTGCAGGCTTCTCATTGCGGTGGTTTCTCCTGTTGCAGGGCATGGGCTCTAGGCGCGCAGGCTTCAGTAGTTGTGGCTTGAGGGCTCTAGAGCGCAGGCTCAGTAGTTGTGGCTCATGGGCCTAGTTGCTCCGCAGCATGTGGGATCCTCCGGGACCAGGGCTCGAACCCGTGTCCCCCGCACTGGCAGGCAGATTCTTAACCACTGTGCCACCAGGGAAGCCCCGGAGGCTACAATCTTGAATAAGCACAGCAACCAAAATCAGGACACTTGGCTTTGACTCCTAGTTTAGTCATAACTTGCTCTGCAACCTCGGGCAAATCTCTTTAATGTGTCTGGGTCCAGTTTCCTCAATGTGGAAACGAAGGGAATGAGTACAGTTTTTCAGACTGTGTTGAGGAACGCTTAATAAAAGGGAAGATGGAGAAGAGGTTGAGGTAGGAGCTCTGGACCTCATTCCTCTTTCCCCCAGAGGGGCACCACCTAATGTCTTTTGTGTGGTATCAATGTAAGATTTCAGTTTTACTGTTTTTTTTCTTTTAAGTTTGAAAATCACTTTTAAGCCTAAAACCTCCATGATTCTGGGAAATGTACTGATGTCTAACTTACTTAGAATGAATCAAAAAATAAGGTGGATAGACAGTGGGATCATTACACAGACAGATATGAGATAAAGCAAGTAATGTAAAACGTTAATAGTGGAATCTAGATGGTGGGTTTAGAGGTACTCGCTGTAAAATTCTTTCAACTTTTCCTGTATGTTTGAACATTTTCATAATAAAACCTTGGGGGAAGGACACAACTCTATGAGTCTAAGTTATTTCAAATCCTTCGCCTTACAAAGATCATAATAATAAAATAATGCTGGATTCTCATATGGATAAGAAGTCACACTAAATAATCAATAGGGGTGGAAATCAGGCTTATTCATATCTAAGAGTCTAAAACAAGATTCTCAAGTAATTTATGGCAGTCAGACCCCCAAGATGGAAGAGAGTAAATCCCGTTTTATAAAAATGTCACGGAAAAACTGACAATCATTAAGCAACCTTCCTAGAAAATACCATTAAGGTGTCCTTTGTGTGTTACTATTTTTTTTTTCTCACTTAAAGTCAATTCTAAAATTCAAGGGTATTTCATTCCAGGCTTTTTCTTCCCTACAAATATATACATACATAACCCCATTTTATTTTCAACTGGGATCATAATGTTTATCCTGCTTACCTTTCTTATCATGGGCATTTTCTCCTTATTAAATATTCAAAAACAATTTAAAGGCAGCCTAGAATTTTAAGATGTAAATGTAGATGCATCTTTAAATAAAGATGAAATTAATATTTATATACATAAATCTGTTTCTTGCTATATATTGCAAACCTGCCTCCAGAAAAGTGGTAAGTAACTCACATTCTTACCAATATATATGAGCAGCCTATTTGAAAAGCCCCAGGTCAACAGTGGGAGGGAGGGAGGGAAAAAGAGGGAGAAAGAACAGACTGCCTATCTGAAAATAAACAATGATGTTACACTGTTTTAATTTTCATTTTGGCGGAACAGATTAGAATTCAAACAGATTTGGGATTGGATAGCTATGGGTTCAAACTCCAGCTCTGCCAAATAGCTACATGAAAGACCTAGTAAGATAATTTTTCTCACATCAAGGTGTTACAAATATCAAAGGAGATAACATAGGTCTAGTCTTTCTTAGCATAGTGCCTGGGGCAACCAATATGCTGCCAATTTCTTTTCTTTTCTTTTAAATGTGCTGACTTGCAGGATTTTAACAGAAGGCTACACTGTCCTGTTGGGCCAACATCCTTAACACATAAAATCAGTCGCTGCAAGAGCTGACTGAATTTCTTAAAGGAAGGAGGCCAGTGAAAGAACCTTTTAATAGTGGTCATAGGGAATGGAGAGAGAATTTTGAGTTTAGATTGCATGTGCCTGAGGAGCACTGAGAATATGTGTTTAAATATCAGGCTGGTTTTTTTTTTTTTTTTTTTTTTTTTTTTTGCGGTACGTGGGCCCCTCACTGTTGTGGCCTCTCCCGTTGCGGAGCACAGGCTCCGGACATGCAGGCTCAGCGGCCATGGCTCACGGGCCCAGCCGCTCCACGGCATGCGGGATCTTCCCGGACGGGGGCACGAACCCGCGTCCCCTGCATCGGCAGGCAGACTCTCAACCACGGCGCCACCAGGGAAGCCCCAGGCTGGTTTTTTTGACACTGGACCTCGAACAGAGTTCTTAATTCCCATTAAGAAGGTAAAGTCTAAATTCACCATATTTATGGATATTATACTGTCTCAATGGTATCTGTAGTAAGGATTCCTGGGGAGCTCTCAAAGAAACAGGAAATCGTTGGTGGCAAGCAGAAGAGGCTTAAGACCAAAAGGTATGACCCAAATTAGGGGCAAGGATGAGGGGTGAGGAGCAGTGGAGCCTTAAATCAAGATAAAACAGATTCCTGGATCTTGGGCATTTTCCTAAAGGGTACTTAGAGTTGGACTTTTGCCCAGAAGACAGCCAATGCCTGATCTTATGTTATTCAAGGAAGAGAAGCATATGTAGGGGCAAGTAACAGTCAAGCTTCCCTCTGAAGTGTTGTTATTCAAAGTGCAGGTCATGATCCATTACGGGTTGTGAAATCAATTTAGTGAGCATGACAAGCTTTTTAAAAAATTAAATCATATAGGAAAAAAGAAAATAGAGTGCATTACATTCAGTAGTGTTTTCTTTTTTTTTTACGTGGACCACTTTTAAAGTTTTTATTGAATTTGTTACAATATTGCTTCTGTTTTCTGCTTTGGTTTTTTGGTTGTGAGGCATGTGGGATCTTAGCTCCCCGACCAGGGATCAAACCCACACCCCCTGCATTGGAAGGTGGAGTCTTAACCACTGGACCGCCAGGGAAGTCCCTGCAACAGTGTTTTAAACACTACATTATTCTGATTCATAGTAACCCCTTTAACATTTCATGGAAATTAAATTATTTCATTTTGGGGTTATTAAATTCTAAATGGAAACTTACATTTTAGTTCTGTTTCCCTTCTTGACATAACAACCCAGTATTATTTATTTCCTCAAAGAATTACACTTGCTCAATAATTACTTCAAGTTATATACTACATACTTCAGTGCTACACAAAATAAGAACCTTTAAAAACATATATATTAACAAATTAGTCAATTACACGTGTAACAATTCTACCAATTTGCTAACCTCAAATTTTATACTGCGTAACTAACAAAAAGGATAATCTGTATTTTACAAAAAAATATTTTAATACATTCATATAGCTTAATTTGTTAAATCTCTTAGAAAGAAACTGATAAACTATTAATATTTCTAACAAAACAGATAAGCAGTCAGTTGCTCCTAAGTCTCTTCTGAGAAAATCACTTGCCCATAACCTCAGAACAAAACTTCTATTTTAAAAAAGTACTAGGAAAAAGGCTGCATTCAAAATAAAGAGGTTGTATAGGCTACCTACATCTGACCCAAGCGTGTATCAAGGTATGTTCGGGAAAAGCTCAGTTCTAAAATGACTAAGTCTACAGTTTTTCTCTTTAATTTTATGAACACAAAAAAGCTAGCATGCAGTCTAAATTTTTAAGAAAAGAAATAGTTACAATCAAAGGCTTTTTTTTTTTTGTGGTACGTGGGCCTCTCACTGTTGTGGCCTCTCCCGTTGCGGAGCACAGGCTCCGGACGCACAGGCTCAGTGGCCATGGCTCACGGGCCTAGCCGCTCCGCGGCATGTGGGATCTTCCCGGACCGGGGCATGAACCCACGTCCCCTGCATCGGCAGGCGGACTCTCAACCACTGCGCCACCAGGGAAGCCCCAATCAAAGGCTTTAAAATCTCTTCTCTACTCTCATATTTGTACAATTAATATTCCCATCTATTCCTCTAAAGCATCTGTAAAAGGCTAACAATAATATCGTTTTGTATGTGTTGTTGGTGTACTCCAGAGGACACGTGAGCTTCCCTGCCCATGCCCTCACGCCTCAAGAAGAGTGCAGGCAAAGACTTGGTCTGGCCTCTGCCTTCCGTGGGACGGGGACTGTGGGGAAGTTGCTTCCATCACAGAGGATAGCTGGGCAGGACTCTAGGCCATACGCAACAGCATGACCTAATTCGGACAACAGGAGTAGTACTTTAGCATATCGGTGCCCTAATTGTCTCCTAAAAGTATAAAGCACGTGTGTGCATTAAAGTCTTATCCTATACTGTTCACTGTCGCAAATAGTACTGGAAGATTTTTTCTTCTTCTTCCAGTTTTATTGAGATATAATTGACATACAGCCCTGAATAAGTTTAAGTTATACAGCATAATGATCTGACTGACACACATCATGAAATGATGACCACAGTAAGTTTAGTGAACATCCACCATCTCGTGTAGATACAATAGGTGAAATAGGAAAAAAAAATTTTTTCCTCTGATGAGAACTCTTACGAGCCACTTTCTTAACAACTTGCATAAAGAACATACAGCAGTGTTAATCATATTTATCATGTCGTACATCCCTAGTACTTATTTATCTTATAACTGGAAGTTTGTAGCTTTTGACCATCTTCATCAAATCCTCTCCCCCATCCCTGCTTCTGGTAACCATAAATCTGACCTCTTTTCTATGAGTCTGTTTATTTGTCTTTGAAACATAAATGACCAACAACACTGTGTTAGTTCCCAGTGTACAACATACTGATTCAATATTTCTATACACTTCAGAATGATCACTACGATAAGTCTAGTTACCATTCTTTTTTTTTTTTTTAATTTATAGAGATAAAAACAGCCAGAATCAGGAAAATTATACTTTATGGCACTTCGCAAATTGAAAGCTTTGAAAATATGTATTTGAGCTTGGGGGCTTTGCACTGGCAATTAAGAAGGATAGTATTTTTTTCATTTAATGTTTTGACTTGTTAAATAATAATTCAAACAAAAAGTGTATTCTCAACATCTTCAGAAAAATCTTCCTTAGAGTTCTTGGTGGGTATAATATAACTAGTGAGAGCATCATTAAAGTATTGTCATGTACATATTAAGTTCTAAAGTTCAATTTTTATTTAAGCTTCTGGTACTTACTCAAGGAGGAACCATGTAGAACTGCACAGTTGGGACAGTGATACAGGTCGATGTCAACAGCATGATGTTCTTCTACGCCAACACAGCTAAGATAAAGAAAAATAAAGCCAATGTGTAAACAAGGTGAAGATTTTCACTTAGCTATAACAGATTGGTTAGAATTTAGCTGAGAAATGTACAACCTCACCAATAAACTTTGTGAAGTACAGAAACACATGCAAGAATAAATTTAATTCTCTTCCTTACATACTTGCTGAATAATTGTGGGGTTGAATATGTGGGAAGTGATTCACTACTAGCAGCAGCAGAGACAGCAGAAGTAACATAGTTATAAACCATAAAACCCTCAAACCATTATGTAAATACTACCTGTTATGGACTAAATGTTTGTGTCCCTCCAAAATTCACATGCTGAAGCTGTACACTCCTGTGTGACTGTATTTGTAGATAGGGCCTCTAAGAAGGAAGTAATTAAGGTTAAACGAGGTCATAAGGATTGGAGCCTTAATCCAATAGGATTAGTGTCCCTATATGAAGAGACACCACAGAGCTCACATACCCTCTCTCTCGCCTCTCTTCTCTCTTCCTCTCCTTCTCTCCTCCCTGAGCAGACTAAAACACCACTTAACTTTAAAATATGACTGTCATCAGCAGAGGTGATTAGTAAATTTGGGTAACATCACTGACATGGTGAGAGCACTGAGTCTTAACAGTTCTGCTTTAGGTCTCATATCCCTAATTAACCGGTTAAATTAGTTTGAGGCACTGTATCTGGAATACTCCATATCATGGAGTATACAGCAGCAGCACTTAAATAAAAATAAAGTTTAAGGGGACCACCTAAGAACTGATAAAACTACATAGTGACATCTTGAAAACAGGAGTAGTTCACCAAAGAAAGACCACAGCAGCTTTGCTCACTTCCCAAATAACTTATTAGGGTAAAAACTTATACATGTTTGGACTCCCAAAAAGTTTCAGAACAAAAACACAACCACAACTAGGACTTGAAAAAGAACCAAAGCAGACCTAACACAGAATTTTGGGGCATCAGTTGACAGGTGTAACAGTGGAAGAGAAAATTAGTGAAATGGATGACAGGCATATCATTCAGAATGTAGCAGAGAGAATAAGACGGTGGGAAATACAAACAAGACTGTAAGAACCACGAAGGATAAAATGAAAAAATGTATAACATACATTTAACCACAGCTTCAGAAGGTAAAGAGAGAATAGGGGTAGAAGCAATATTATGAGCTAACAGTTAAAAATTTGCAGAAATAATGAAAGACACTGATCTCCAGATTTAAGAAACCCAACATATCCCAAGCAGGATGAATAAAAAGTCTACATCTAATCACATCATAGTAAAACTGCAGAAAAACAAAGTCAGAAAATTTCAAAGCCATAAGAAGAAAAAAGCACAGATTACTTGCAAGGATGAGAGACTTCTCAAAGCAATAATGGAAACTGGAACACATTAGAATATCTTACATGTGCTTAAAGAAAATATCTGCTAACCTAAAATATTAACCAAGCGTTCAAAATTCAGTACTGAGATTTCCCCTCCAGCCAATCCACAGTAATGAAAATGCCAACAGATGTACTTCTGGCAGAAGGAAGATGATCACAGAGAGGTCTGGGATGCAAGAAAAAACGGAAAAGCTAAGAAAAGTAGAGTAATAAATATGTGGGTAAATTTATACAAACACTGACTACCTAAAACAAATAATGTCATGTGAGGTTTAAATATATATACAAAGAGCTAAAACACATGACAATAGCAGCATTTGAGTCAGGAGAGGACAAATGGAGTTACAGGGTCCCGAGGCACTTACACGAGAAGGAAAGAGAAGGTAATGATTACTGTTAGACTTCAATAATAATGAGTTGAGGACCCCTATTATAATTTCTTGGGAGACAACTAAAAGAACAGAAACAGAAAGCATAGCTCCCAAACTAGTTGGGGGCAGAGGGTGATTAAAAAGAGGAGGGGAGGAAAAAGAGAAAAAAAAACAAAAAGACTAAAATAAGGTATAAATTCAAATATATCAGTAATTATATTGTATGCAAATGGACTAAATGCTCAAGTTAAAAGACAGATTATATGGCTGGACTTAAACAATACAATTTGCTGGTTATAAGAGACATAAAACAAGGATACATTAAGACTGAAAGTAATAGGATGGGCAAATAAATACCACAAAAATAGTGATCAAAAGAAAGTACAGCCATATTAAGCAACACAGAATCCAAAGCAAAAAATATGAGATAAACATGTTCACTTTATAATGATAAAAATTTCAATTCACCAGGAGGACAAAACAGTAGTGGAGATTTTGACAAGTCTCTCAATATCTGATAGAATAAACAGGCAAAACAAAAATCGATGAAATATACAAGATTTGAACTGCAGGATTAAAAAAACATGGCCTAATGAACGTTTATAGAATCCTACACCCAACATCCATAGAACACACATTTCTTCTGAAGCACACATGGACCATTGATAACAAGTGATCATACACTGGGCCACAATCAAATTTGAAGGTCTGAAATCAGAAATTCTCTGGCCACAGTTCAAGATAGAAAGCAATGACAAAAAGTTAACTAGAAAATCTTCATGTGTTTAGAAATTAAGAAATAATATTCTAAATAACCCGAGTCAAAAGATAAATCATAATAAAGGCTAAAATTACTGAATTAATAAACATCTACCTCAAAAAAGTTACAGAAAGAATAGCAAAATAAACCTTAAAAATACAGACAGAAGGAAAACCAAAAGAACAGAACTGATGACACGGAAAACAAACATACAATAGAGCACTGAAGCCAAAAATTGATTCCTTGAAAAGACTTGTAAACCTCTAGCAAGCTCAAGGAAAATGAGATAAAACATAAGTAAACAATGGTAGGAATGAAAAGAGAGAGAAAACTATAGATTCTATACATGCTAAATGCAAAAGAGGGTATTATGAACAATTTTATGCTAAAAGATTAAAAAATATAGATAAGTCAGGCAAACCTGGGTCACGAAGAAAAACAATATTTGAATAGTCCTAAAATTGTTACTTATATTAAAAATTATCCCCCCCTCCAAAAAAAAAAAAATCCCAGGCCCAGATGGCCTCACAAGCAAGTTCTAGCAAATATTAAAGGAAAAAATAATTCCAATATTATATAAAATTTGCACCAGCAAGTAGGAAAAAAAGACTTACTTTCTAACTCATTTTATGATAGCATGACCTTGATACTAAAACTTGGAAAGGATGATACAAGAAAGGAAAATTATAAGTCACTCTCATTTATGAGCAAAGATGCAAATAGCAAGTTTGGTCTATCTCTGGAATGCAAGGTGGTTTTAACACTAAAAAATTTAATCTGTGAAATTTGCTACATTAACAGATTAAAATAAAAAACCATATGACCATTTAAAAAGAAGCAGGACAAGTATTTGATAAAATTCAACATTTATTTATGATTAAAAAGCAAACAAAACCCCTTAGAAAATTAAGACTACGAGGATACTTCCAAAATCTGGTAAAGGGTACTTATAAAACTCCTATGCAAATAACATGAGAGCAGTCTCTTTGAGATAAGAGCAAGACAAGAATGCCTGATGCTACCACTTCTAATGAAACTTATCCTGGTGTAGTAAAATAAGAAAAAGAATTAAAAGGTATAGAGATTGGAAAAGAAAAAGCAAAGCTGCTACTGCAAATGCTGTGGTTACACATGTAGAAAATGAATCTGTGGATAAATTACAAAAATCAATAAAAAGAAAGGTGGCAAGATACAATACCAGCACATAAAAAGTAATTGTACATCCACATACCAACATTATAAAGCTAAAAAATGAAATAAAACACCATGCACAACTGCAGAAAAAATGTCAAGTATGCTGGAATTTAACAAAAACTATGCAAAGACCCCTTTAAGGAGAATTATAACACATTATTAAGAGACTTTAAAGAAGACCTAAATAAATGGAGATATACATCATGATCATGGATTTGAAGTGCAATATGTAAAGATATTAATTCTCCTCAAATTGATTTATAGATTCAATCTAATCCCAGTCAAAATCTGTAGAACTTGACAGGCTGATTGTAAAACTGATATGGAAACATAAAGAGCCAAGGATACATAAGGCATTCTTGGCGGGGGCGGGGGGAAAGAAAAAAGCAAACTCTCTACCAGGTATCAAGACATATTTTAAAGTTGTAGGAATGAAGGTAATACAAAACTGATGCAAGAGCCCCCAAACAGACCCAGGCACATGTGGACACTTATGCAGCAAGGACAGACTTTTCTGTAGGAGGTTCTGAGACACCATTTATATATCTGTATGGGGAAAAAATGAAATTAGACACCGATCTCACAACATAAAAATTTATTCCAAAATAGATTAGAAACACACATGAAAACACACGTGAGAGGAAAACTACAAAGGTTGTATAACATAAAATCAAAATATCTTTATGACTTTGTGGTAGGAAGTGTTGTCTTAAAACATAAAATGTACTATCCATAAGGGGAAAAACTGGTAACTTTAATTATACTAAAATATATAGTTCATTAAACTATAAAGAATGAAAGGATAAGCCAGAGTGGGAGAAGACGTTACAATAGAGATAACCATCAAAGGAATTATACCCACAGTATAATAAACTCCTACAAATCAATAGGAAAGAGGAGGGGAGGGGAGGGGAAAGGAGGGGAGGGAAAGGAAAGGAGGAAAGAAAGAAGGAAAGAAAGAACCCAGTAAAAAAAAAAATGAACAAAAGATGTAACTAGGCACACAATAAAAGGAAATACAAGTGACTGATACACACATGAAAATATATGTAACCTCATAAATAACTGGAGGAATGCAAACTAAAACCACAATATGCTCACCATATTGACTAAAACTAAAAAGTCTACTGATACCAAATGTTGAAGATGATGTGGAGCAATGGAAACTCATATACCACTGGCTGGAGTAAATTTGGCACAGCCATTATGGAAAACAATTTTGTAAAAGAACTGAAGAATCCTATATTCTATGACCAAGCGATTCCTCTTTTAGGTACATGTACCTTAGAGAAACTCATGCACGTGTGCACAAGGACACTGTACAGGAAAGGCTACAGAATCATTATTTCTAATAGTCCATTAACAGTAAAATGTATGAACTACAGTATATTCTCACAATGGAATTCTGCATAATAAAAATGAAAGAACTATAGACCCATGCAATAACTGAATGAATTATATGAATGTCAATATTATGTTTAAAAAAAAGACAAGAATATATACAATGTATTCTATTTATTCATAAAGTTTAAAGCCAGGCAAAGCTGAAGTACAGTGTTCAGGGATTAAACTATAAAGAAAAGCAGAGATAGATCATAACAGTAGGATCACAGATTCCTCTAGGGAGTTATGATCTGGAAAGGATTGCGGGGAGGTGTCTGGATCCTGGGTGGTTGTTATTACAAGGGTATATGTTTTATAATCATTCATTAAGTTATATATTTATGTTTTAGACACTTTTCTGTGTTCTTTCACAATTAAAATACTTTTAAGGATAAAATTCTATCTACAATAATATAAAAAGATTAAGCAAACAAAAACCTTGAATTAATCTAACAACTGAAGCAAAATATCAAAAACAATGTATCTTAAAGATCTGTGGATACCCCAAAATAAACCTGTTCTCATTTGAGGACTCCAGTACAATTGCTTCCATAAAGTCTTTGGGAGTCTGAGTAGAGTTTGACGCCATCAAGACAAAAAAAAAAAAAAAAAAAAAAAAAAAGTCAAAACCAGTTGTCAAAAATAACATATTTCCATTTGAATATTCAATCCGTGTAACTGAATCAAGTACTTGCAAATTTACTTCTATAGAACGGAAATTTCTTTGGTTTTATCTGTCCAATTTAGATACACTTCATTTATTTCCACAGAAAGCAAAGGTGAATATGCTAACTGTTTAGAAAGTTTTTTTAACTGAAAAACTATCAATTTCCAATCCAATAAAATAAACCTTATGCAAAATTTTTTACTTATTTATGTACAACCTACTGGGTCCACGGTTTTTTATAAGACATCCAAAAGGGTTTCTGTAGCCTAAAGAAAAGGTTAAGAATCATTGGATAGTATATTCTCACTTCCCAATTTCAAAACTTACTTACAAAGCTACAGTAATCAAGACAGTATGGTACTGACATACAGATCAATGGAACAGAATTGAGAGTCCAGAAATAAACCCTTACCATTTAGGATCAACTGATTTTCAACAAGGGGTGCCAAGATCATCCAATAGGGAATAGTCTTTTCAACAAACGGTACTGAGACAAATACATGCAAAAGAATGCAGTTGGACCCCCACCACACACCATATATAAAAATTAACTCAAATGGATCATATATGTAAATGTAAGACCTAAAATTATAAAACTCCTCAAATAAAGCATAGGAGTAAATCTTCACGGCCTTGAATCAGAAAATGGTTTCTTAGATCCAGCACCAAAAGCACGAGGGACAAAAGAAAAATAGATGAATTGGATGTCACCACTACAATCTGAAGGCTTCTGTTTTCTCAGCTTAGTTTAGTGCGAGATAATCAGCCGAGTCTGGAAAGTGGTAGAGCAGTGTGAGGAAAGGAAATACAAAATAGTTGATCTGAGGAATGAAGACCAAGAAACAATAACACTGCTAGGTAGCAGTGAGACTCCACCTGAGGTCTGTGATAATGAATTCCAAGTGAAATCATCTCTGCACAGCTGTGTGATTGTTTTCGTTTTCTTAGCAATGTTCAACCATGTGGCGCAGGCCCAGAGGAGGAGCTTGGGTCCATCGAGAGTTGCGGTTTTGCAGGCAAAGACTAGAAAGGGAGTTGAGGATATTTACCAGGGAGATAAAATAATGATGAACCATGAAAGCGAAACTGGACAAAAGGGGCGTGAATAGAGAAAAAGGTAGTGAAAGATGGTGAGATGGTCTTAGGGGGCCTCAATATGTTCTCAGCACTGATTCAGTGGAAGGCCTTGAACAACCGATCTGTAAGAGGCAGAGATGATGCTCAAAGAGTGGGATGTTCAGAATTTAGTTTCTGAAGTAGTGTAGTCTATGACAGTGATAAGGTACAAGTGTAATAACAGCAGGTTGCTAAAATGGAGCAAAGAAAAGGGTCACTGGAGGTAAGTGAGAAGGTATCTCTACATTCAGTGAAACAATTCCAAACCACACTTCCCTGGTTTTGGTGCTACTCCAACCAGAACAGAAACTCAAGACCACATAAGTCAACTTGACACTTCTAGAAACTCGTGGTTTGTCTTCGTCATACCTTGACTATGGCCACATTCCTTATGCTTAAAAAGTGATGGTTACACCAAAAGAATTATTGAGAAAAAATTGTTGGATATATCCTGGAAAACTTAAACCAGCATACATCATGAACTAATGTATGAATATCTAAGATACATATATAAGGGTGATTCCCATAAAGCTTAGGGAAGAAAGAGAAGACAGGGACATTCCAATTAATTAAGGACACTTCAACAAAACTTGGCTAATGATCCTCAAAGACCCACGGTTCCTCTCTCCAGCTTCTGCTCCTCACTTCCACACTCACCCTCTATACTCTCTTTTACTAAAATGTCAGTGATATCTTCAGGTTTTGACCATTTCTAATCAACTGGCAAAACATTTATAGCTTACATTTATCAAAAAATTTCAGAACTTAATGGTAAATTAATAAAAAACAGTACATCTGATAAATTAGTAAATCTGAAAAAACAATCCTTTATATTAATCACATAAAATATAATTTTAAAAATCAAATTAAACATAAAAATTAAATGCCCCTAGACCAAGAAGGTTATTTCAGATCTTTGGACGGCACTAAAAGGAACTACTACATACACTTCAGTTTCTCTCTCAAAGGGAGGGATAACTTCTCCCATCCCTCAGCCCCCGTTGAAAGAATTCTAGAGTCACTGTAGCTTTAACAGATATGTTAAGAGCAAATGCAGTAGGACACATAAAATGCAGAACTCTGAAAGCAAACTTTCTAAGAATAACTTTCAAATCCCCTTTAGTCTCTCACTCCATTTAGTTCTCTTATAAAACTTTCCTTCATATACAAATCACTCCATTTTTTCCTAATGGCAAAATGTTCAATGTTTATTAGACCATTGGGAGTGTCTGTGTGTATATGTGGGGGGGGGGCGTTTCCTATAGGGGTGACAATCTGACCTTTTCTGAATAACTTCCATCTATAGAAGAACAGCCTCCTTGCCATTTGGTGAGTGTGACAGTGACAACTTTAGCACTTTCTATTGTCTTAATCTTCTGAAATTGTTGCTTAGCTGGCTTTTTTTTTTTTTTTTTTGACACTTAACGAGAACAGAATTGAATTAATGACTAACCAGAATTCCCTGGGATCTGCCAAACATTCTCTTTTTTCCGCTTGGATAATGCTCCCATTTATATTCCCTCCTCTTGGTGTCAGAAGAGTAGGTGGCCAAATTCTTTAAGATCTTCCTGCCAGTGGACTTCATTAGATATTCCTCTTGCTTCAGATGTTCTCCCCATTCCTCACCAAGGAACCTTACACTACCCAGGCTTCAAAGCTCAACACAAATTCCTCCTCCTTGGTGAAATATCACTGGGTCACCCCACATAAAGTCCTGCAACATTTTACTCACACACATTTCCGCTCACTGGTGTCTAATACTGAGCTATTTCACACACCCTATCTCCTGAGTTGAGCTCAAGACTTCTCTCGGGACCACTTACAGCGCCCTCTCAACATGATGATCCCAGTAGATTTCTGCTGATTATTAACTGTGCTGAAAACTTATCTTAAAATTGATCCGTTGTGGTAAAGTTATAAGCAGCTTAAAAAAAAAAAAGTGTTCTGCTTGAATTTTTTAAGAATTTGGTATGGGAACTAAAGGCAACACAGTTGGCAAAAAAGGGAAAGATCTTTCAATGTATGAATTAGTAGATTTCTCATCTTTCCTTAGACGGTAGTAGGATGTAGCAATGAAATTCATTCATTTAAAATTGTGCTTCAGTGCAAGTTTTCGCCTGTGTTTCAAAAGTTCATCTTTCTACCCAAAGGCGATTTTTATGACTTCTTCATAGAGGACTGAGTCATCCATTGTGCAACCCTCAAAGCCTCACACTAATACCATCAGAGGATGCGGAGTGGCCTTTGAGATGAATTAACACCAGGAATATAGAGGGTGGTTTATAACCTGCTCTTCATATTTCCTTTCATATCATAACTCTGGGGTCAGCTGAGGCCTTGGGAAAACTATAAGTCAGGCAAGGATTGCCCAGTCTAGTTTCACGCCACCAGAAAAACAGGTGTCAACTGGCTCCAGTGGGATGCATAGATTTTGGACTTGGTTTGGGGACTTCCTGGTGGTGCAGTCAGTGGTTAGGAATCCGCCTGCCAATGCAGGGGACACAGGTTCGAGCCCTGGTCCAGGAAGATCCCACATGCCATGGAGCAACTAAGCCCGTGTGCCACAACTACTGAGCCTGTGCTCTAGAGCCCGCAAACTACAACTACTGAGCCCGCGTGCCACAACTACTGAAGCCCACGTGCCTGGAGCCTGTGCTCCACAACAAGAGAAGCCATCGCAATGAGAAGTCCACGCACCGCAATGAAGAGTAGTCCCCGCTCGCCGCAACTACAGAAAGCCCACGTGCAGCAACAAAGACCCAATGCAGCCAAAAATAGGTAAGTAAAATAAATAAATTAAAAAAAAAAAAAAAGAAAGACTTGGTTTAATTTCTAGCTCCAGTAGTTTTGACTTTGAGCAACTTCCTTAATTCCTCTGAGCAGGAGTTCTCCTAGGATTAAATAGGACAATGTATGTAAATTTGTAAAGCATATGGCTTAGCATATAATAAGAAATAGTACAGTAAATATTATTAAGTAATGAATAGTAACCATTAATATTATTATGCTTCTATTAGGTACCAATCATGGCTTATACAACTCTGGGCTTATTACCTATGAGGTTGGAGCCCACGCAGGAAATTTGGCTTTATGACTAGGCTTAATATTTTTTTCTTCAGTGATGCCTCTTCAGAACACAATTAGACACTCAAATGGCCATTCTTTAAGGGAAAAAGAAGAGAATTCCTTTTCAATTTTTAATTCCTTTTTGATGGTTGAGTTCTCTGGAGTCAGTCTACCTATCTTAAAATCCTGGGCTACTACCTATATGTGCCTTTGGGTAACTTTCTCTGTCTGTTTTTGGTCTCATCTGAAAGGATGGAGATAATGACAGTATCTCCCTCAAAGTTAAGAAAATTAATTAAGTCAATAAACATAAAACGTTCAGAATTGAAACTGCAGAACAATTGTTTTGGTGGTCCAAAAATCTTACTTTGCTAACCAGTATTAGCTTAATAGGTTGCTATTCCTGCTGAAAGTACTAGGATGCCAACAGGCATTTCCACTTTTAAATTGCATTTTATGCAGTGTTTTAACCCTAAGATACTCTATTATCAATTATCAGCTAAAGCAAAAATTTATAATCTGCACATATGAAATATTTTCACTGAAAATCAACCTGGTAGCTTTTTATTAAACCTGTGGTTTAATAAAAAAAACCCCAACTTCTGTTATTCTCTTGCTGACATGTAAAACTCTTTTCAAAAAATTAAGTGCTTTTCTTTACAAGTTGAGTATGGCATTGAAGATTTTATTTTTTGACACATTAAAGCTATTTACTGGCATATGATATGCTTAACTATATTTAATAAGGATTTTGAATGAAGTGCATACTCTAAACCAAATTCCTTTGGTTCATAATAATCTCAGAAAATTAGATAGTTTTTCTACCTCTAATAGCCAGCTCATGCTTCCAACTGTCCTAGGGCTTCCTGAATTATTTCCAACCAGCTGACTCAGAACACCTATGTTAATAAGGGTGAGGGAGGACGACAATATAAAAAGGAAATGAACAAAGAACATGAAAGGAAAATAAGAGGGACTGAAGAACCAAGAGGTAAGCTCACTGATACAAAATGTACCCCTTAAAAAGCTGAAAATCCTGTTGACATGCTTCTAATAAAATTTGTCCCAAGTTGAATGTGTGAAACATACACATCAAATATAATTTACAAGCTGAACATTATACTACTTGCCTCTAGAGCACAGAAAACATGCTTGTTCTTGTCACTGTCTGACACCTGAGTACACAGCGTAGGCAACGTAAATGGTAAATGGATTAAAGTATCTTTACAAATAAGCATAAACAAACTATTATCTCAGGAAGGTAATAATTTCTACTAGGATGCTCTAAAGAAAGAAAAGCTGCTTTAAATTTCTGAAATATCCAAAAAGCTAAGTAGATTTGCTTTTCACCACCTTGTGGTCGTTCCACTAGCTCTTCAATCTCTCAAACTAATACTCTCTTACTCCTCTTTAGGAATCTACTTTCTGCCGGTGCGGCTATGCCTGAGGTATGCCAACAGCAACTAAGGAACGCTATGGTACAAATGGTGCCCAGCACATCTGCTATTTCATGAAGACGGACTACACTTCTACTTATAAGCAGTGAAACAGCAAATAAATGCCATCCCAAAATGAATATTATGTGAGAATTTAATAAGAACTTTGTAAATCATCTTAGGGGAGAAAAATCTTGCCATGATGATAAAGGATAAACAGTAGCAATTACATAAACGTTTGCTTGGAAATGTTAAGTTAATAAAGGAAGGAATTAAAAACTGTGCCATCATTATGTATGTACATTACTGCCTTTTTTTTTTTTGGCTATGTTGGGTCTTCGTTGCTGCACGCGAGCTTTCTCTAGTTGCGGTGAGCGGGGGCTACTCTTCATTGTGGTGCATGTCCTTTTCATTGTTGTGGCTTCTCCTGTGGAGCACAGGCTGTAGGCGCGTGGGCTCAGTAGTTGTGGCTCATGGGCTCTAGAGCGCAGGCTCAGTAGTTGTGGCACACGGGCTTAGCTGCTCCGCGGCATGTGGGATCTTCCCGGACAAGGGCTCGAACCCGTGTCCCCTGTATTGGCAGGCAGATTCTTAACCACTGCACCACCAGGGAAGTCCCCGCTCACAGAATATTTTCTGACGGAAAGCAGAAATTCCAAGCACATTAGGGAGGCATTAGTTTGGGCTACTATCCTGGCTGTAAATACCCTATTATACTCAAAATTAAATATGAATTTTGCAAATATAAAGGGGTAGAAAATGGACGTGAGGAGGAAAAAATAAATAATGGGTGACTTTTTCTTTCGTGTTGCGGGGCACAGGCTCCGGACACGCAGGCTCAGCGGCCCAGCCGCTCCGCGGCATGTGGGATCTTCCTTGACCGGGGCACAAACCCGTGTCCCCTGCATCGGCAAGCGGACTCTCAACTACTGTGCCACCAGGGAAGCCCCTAAAATATCCATACTTTTTATCAATGTAAAAGGATGCATTATTCCTGAATGTTCAAGTTTAGTCGCAGGTATATAATCCCATTGTGCAAAAAAGATCTCTGTTCATTACAGATTTATATATTATGCCCATTTATTCTGTTCTCCTTTCTTGTAGCTTCTAAGTGTCCTTATGTTAGCTTGATTTTCCAAGTAGGGTATCTACTAAAAGAATACATAGGTTAAATAGATAAGTAGAAATAGATTTTTTAAAAGATAAACCAATAGCCATCATGTATTTTCATTTCAACCCAGCTGACCGTTTTAATTCCCATTGTGAGCATGGCAAGGAAAGCTATATTTTCCAGGGTCTAATGACACCTACAGAAGATTTAATATATGCATGGCTAAGAGATCACACCCTGGGATAAAAGACAACAGGAAGTCATAAACTTCTATATTGAGGACACTTAGTGATGAGTCAACTACAAAGGACAGGAGTCAACTCAAGCCGATCTAGTTCCCTAATAACCTTTCTCCTCTTGTAAACAGTCTTCAGTGCCCAAACCTAAGGGGAGAGACTACATTCTGAGTGAAGCCAAGAGAAAGGATTCATCTTAGAGAACTTTCTGTTGGGACAGAAACTAAGGTTTCTAAGGGGGACTACTTAACACCCTTAGCAGGCTTCTTCATTCTCAATGAAGGATGAGTTAAGAGTAGAGGTTTGGATCATGGAAAGCCTGACATAATCCTTAACAAACATCCCTACATGAAGATTTCAAAGAACTTCAACAAAATTACAAATCAGAAGTACCCATCAAAAGCAAAACGGGTAGGGTCTTCCCTGGTGGCGTAGTGGTTGAGAGTCCGCCTGCTAATGCAGCGGACACGGGCTCGTGCCCCGGTCCGGGAGGATCCCACATGCCGCGGAGCGGCTGGGCCCGTGAGCCATGGCCGCTGAGCCTGCGCGTCCGGAGCCTGTGCTCCGCAACAGGAGAGGCCCGCGTACCGCAAAAAAAAAAAAAAAAAAAAAAAAAAAAAGCAAAACGGGTAGTGATGAGTTGTCCAGAAAAGGTCAACAGCAAACACTGAACCATCCTATTTCAAAACATACAGTAAGGGCAAAGTGTTAAGTGTGTAATACGTAGGGGTTTTTACCTATTAGATCCATTCAAAAGATAACATCATTATAGGTTCCTCAAGGTTCACTTTGTAATTCTTCTTTATTTCCACTAGAGGTCAGATGACAAATGATTGGCAAATACAAGAAAAATACAGATAGTCCTTGCTTTGCATGGTAGTGTGGGAGCATAAAAATAATTATGCAAGTTGGAACTACGCAAAGCTATCTTCGTAATCAATGGGAAAATTACAGTTGTCCCCTGAGCTTCAAAAATGTTTGTTAAAACATTTAAAACTCTCTTACTGTTGGTTATAATGTATGGAGAAATGAAAAATTCCTGAAACATTTACTTAGTACACTGTAATTTAAACCATTATGCTCTTAAGGTTCCCTTCACTAAGTGCTCCTGGCTGCATATCAAGAATCTCTCAAATGGTGGCAGTGTCAACATTCCTACCATCAGTTACTCATTTTATTATTTCATTTATGCTCAATTTAAATTTCACTTCCAGAAACATCACTGTTTGTTCTTTGCTGGACTTTCATCTTTATTGACCACTTCCCTCTTGTGATTACCCAGCTCTGTAGTACGTCACGCTTATCAGTGGGAAACAAGGAAGCAGTACAACACCCTTTCCTGTCTCTGTGTGAGCTGAAGAACAGATGCCCAGCTGTTGTGCACACACTGACTTGCTGACCTGCATACTGAAGAGCTAGCAGCAAAATCTATACTTTACTTGCACAGTTACTATATCATGATGACCAAAATTTGAATCGTGTCATGGGGGACAAGTATTTAACTAAACCATGGCGATAGAGCGATATAATGAGAAATATATATTTGGTCTTCAACCCTGGCTCCTGGCGCAAGAGCACCTAAAACCCTGGTAAGTTCCCGAGTGACGGAGGAGTGTCTTTTGTTATTCATAACAAGCCCCTTTCAACCACACCTGAGTTTATGCTAATACGGTGGCTCTGGGTGGGTCCCTGGATAGCTTCAGTATGGCTGAGTTTACCAGAGGAGCCAACCAGGATTAGAGAGTGAGAACTTTCAGCCCCATCCCCCAACCTCCAAGAAGGGGAGAGAAGCTGAGAATTAAGTTAATCACCAATTGTCAATGATTTAATCAATCGTGCCTACACAGTGGAGCCTCCATAAAAACCCTACCCAAAGGGGTTCGGAGTGCTTTGGTGTTGGTGAGTGCATTCACATGCCAGAATAGTGGTGTATCCCAAACTCCAAAGAGACAGACGCATGTGGGACCCTTCAGGACCTCACCCTATGTACCTCTTCATCTGGCTCTTCATTTATAACCTTTATAATATCCTTCCTAATAAACTGGTAATAGCAAGTAAAGTCTTCCCTGGGTTCTGTGAGCCACTAGAGCAAACTATCAAACCTAAAGAGGGGGTCGTGGAAACCCCCAATTTGTAGCCAAGTCAGACAGAAATTTATGTAACCCAGGAATCCAGTATTTGCAATTGGTGTCTGAAGTAGGGGGGCAGATTTGTTGGACTGAGCCCTTAACCTGTGGGGTCTACACTAACTCCAGGTTATTACTGTCAGAGTTGAATTAAACTGTAGGATACCCAGTTGGTGTCTGTAGAGAACTGGAGAACTGCTGGGTGTAGAAAACCCACACATTTGGTATCAGAAGTGTTATACGTAGAGAAAGTTTTCCTTTGTAGGGTGACCGAAACCTGTGAGAATCAGAAAGGACAAAGTGCGGACTGCGTACACAGTGTTCTCTAAAAGAGCATTTCTTAAACTATCCCACAGGAGTTAAGGGTACACACACAAAGATTCCATAGTCAAATAAGCCTGGGAGATGCCGGGCTAAGATCAAATCACTACTTACCAGCAAGACTTCTTGGAGAATTCAACAAATTGATGTGCACTTTGCACCTACCAGATGGGGATCTAGATGCGGGCTATTACTTCCCACCTTAGGAATGTGTTATAGAAGTTAATTTTCAGACTCACCAGCTGTGAAGAATTTACTATAAATTTAATGTTTTATAACTATAATTGTTACAATTTTACAATTTAAATTCACAAACTTTTTTTTTAATTTACAATTTTACAACTGGTACAAAGTACCAGCACATTAAGTGTTTTGTGAAACCACTCCCTTAACAACAAAGGATACCAAATTAGTGACAGCATTACCAAGCATTTACAGCACACATTATCGGAAAACACCTGAGCAAAAAGAGTCAATAATCGATAACACACTAAAACTTTTTAAAACTATCGTTTCAAACTGAAGAGAAACGTATCAAGATGTTTGTCTCAGATTTCCCTTATCACAATATAATCAACAAATATTTATAGGGCACCTTCTAGGCTCAAGCCTGAAGACTGTGTACCCTTACTTTAAAGAGCTGACAATTTTGTCAAAATACACAATCTCCATAAGAAGCAAGATACACCATACCTCTATGCCAGCATCTGATTTTCTTCTGGGTAAAATTACCTATGAGCCAGGACTACCCTTCCCCACAGAGCTTCTGTCCTAAGGTAAGAATTCAAAGCTACTATCTAGCACCATGAGCTCTCTGACTTCAAAAATTATAACCCTGCCTGTCAAAACTATTTAAAGAATATTTGCCAAGTCCCTTTTGCATAGCTTGGCTCCATTCCTGGCTAGGCCCATCCTACTGTCACCAATGTATCAGAATGACAGAATGGGCAACTTAAGAAGACCTCTTATCAGATTCCCCATCAAAATTCTGAAGTTTTTCTCTAGTTAAGAAAACACAGAAAATTAGAAGCAGCAGTGGGGACTGGTTAAAGTAGATAAGAGACAGCAGGAAAAAGATATAGCAAGGAAGGAGACGAAACACTATCAATGAATTGCTCCCACGGGCCTGGAGCAATTTAGTGCACAGATGAGATGGTCCAACACATGCCAACGGCTCACGGGGCACAGAGAATAACTAAGGTCCACGATGTTTAGACATTAAATGATATAGTATTCTATCAAGAACAGCATAATACATTGTTGTTAAAATCCTTCCAAAAATAGTTAACACATAAAGGATTTTATCTTCTGGGCTTCCCTGGTGGCGCAGTGGTTGAGAATCTGCCTGCCAATGCAGAGGACACAGGTTCGAGCCCTGGTCTGGGAGGATCCCACATGCCGCAGAGAAACTGAGCCCGTGAGCCACAACTACTGAGCTGCGCGTCTGGAGCCTGTGCTCCGCAACAAGAGAGGCCGCGACAGTGAGAGGCCCGCGCACCGCGATGAAGAGTGGCCCCCACTCGCCGCAACTAGAGAAAGCCCTCGCACAGAAACGAAGACCCAACACAGCCAAAAATAAAATTAATTAATTTTTTTTTTTAAAAAAGAATTTTATCTTCTGAGTAACTTTTCTGGGATACTCAGCCACATTTCACAAGTAGAATCTTTCAGTTACAGGAAAATCTTACTTAAGTAGACCATAACATTCTCCGAAGATGGCAATGCTGTTGCTAGTTTTTTATATGCTAATTAATCTGTAAAATGTTAACACTTCACTGCAGTTGTTCCCAGGCTAAAAGGTTACTTACTACTATGAAATGCTTCTAGCATTTTAAAAAGCAGGGATTCAAAAGGAATAAAGGAAGGAAGAGATCAATTAAAACAGCTTCAAATTAAAACCCTATCACACATAAACCCCAAGTCAAGGCATCTTTTCAAGGTTGTACCAGAAAACTATTCAATGAAGTAAGCAAGCAGCTTTCATATTCTACTTTGACAGTCATGGTCCCAAAGCATCTGCACACAGACATAAGTAAATGAAAACACACTTGGCATTAATACATGAACATGACCATCATGTAAAAAATCTATCTGCTATTTAATAAGTGGAATCCAAACTCTACTTTCAAATCCAATTGTCTTATGATCACTCACTTATGGCCACTCTTCACATTAACAATTTTCTACCCATTTAGGTTGGAGTGTCCCAGAAGCAGACCCTGACACACGAATCTGAGGGGGTGTCCATATTGGGAGGTGGTCTCTGGAAGCACTGGTAGGGGAGTGGAAAAGGGGGACAGGGAAGGAGAGGAAGCCATAGCCGGCACCTTCACGAGCATTTGCCCCTTTGGGGACATCTGGAAGACTACGCAGAAGGGGCTTCAGGGTGGTCCCAGCAGTGGAAGAGGAAGCTAGGTATTTATCCACTGTCTCCTAATCGACAAAGGTTGAGGGCTATCCAGAGGCATTTACTCCTCAGAATTTCCAGCCTGCTTCAAGTACAAGCTGCTGAGCACCTATAGCCAGAAAAAGCCCTCAGGTCAAGTCTCAAGTGCTTTCAACAAGAAGTATTCCAGAGATGGAGACACAGACAGAACTAGAGATAGAGATGGAAACACAGAAAGCCAGGGGAGAGTGATGGGGCTTCTGCAGAGCCTGCTACCTGTGCAGCATTTTAGTCTACCCAAACTAATATGCAGACATACTGACATGTGTTCACTCTTTGTACACATATGCTCATCTTAACACTCACTGTGTTCTTCACCCTTCTGTCCATTATTCCTCCATCCTCTCTGGGATGAATAATGAACAAGTATACACATAAAATACATATAAATAAAGTTATTAGAGGTAAATAGGTATAGACTAAGTAAATAATATTACTGATTAATAAGTAATATTTAATACTTAATTCCTGAACAAAGATTAACGACAAAATAGTCCAGCTTGATGAGGAAATCCACAACTGATTTGTATACGTGGGAAACCATCACTGGAACTCAGCAATTCCCCAGAGGGAGAAATAATCATTCCTACCAACTTACTATATATCAGTTCCAGAGACAGACATAAAAGTGATGGGTTTTAAAGACAAATTTTGTCCCACCTCTGAGAGCAGCCTCAACTCTGGGTTCACCTACCACGAATCCCTTGTGAGACTGGATCACTGTGGAGAAACTGGACCAGCGGAGCAGATGGAAAGAGGGCAATCGTCTTTTAGACAAAAGAGATTAAAATATTTTAGCTATGTTAAGTTCCACAGAGAAAGCAGCACTTCAGGAACTATTTTTAAATGAATAAAGAAATCATGGTGATGACCAGGGAATTTCCAGAGAAATTATTTTTGCTGAAGAGGAGAGTGTTAACGCTAAATTACACTTAAGTACCTGCGGTGAGGGGTGGGGGGAGGGTTAGAGGGAGGGTAAACTCTGAGAAATGGGGTGGGTCTTAGAATGAGGAAAGAAAACAAATGAAGCTAGGATAGGTAGAAGAGATTAGGTCATGAAGAGACAGCTAGAAGGCAATGTAAAGCATGGGCGGTGAAAGCAGGGAAAAGGCATATTAGCAGGTGGAGGTGCAGGCCGTAATATTAGTTTCTTCTTCGTTTAGTATGCCACAATATTGTACATGGGCAAAATACGCACTTGACACTACCTGCTTTCCTTCCTCAAGAGATGAACTTTATGCTGTAAAATGAACCCAAATGCCTTCTATGGCTCAACCATTCACTCATTCAAAGCACTATCCGGACACTGGAAATACAGCGATCATAAAATCAACAAATCAAGTGTCTGTACTCTTGAAGCTTACATTTTATTGGAGGGAGACAGACACACAGGAGGCTAGTACAGCCCAAGCGAGCAGTGGCAGGAGATGATGCCGGATAGAGAGTGTGGGGACCATCTGCAGGGTCTTTCAGGCCACAGGAAGGCTTCTGCTCTGAGTGGGATTCTTTAGAGGGTTTCAAGCAGAAGAGTCACAGGGTCTGACGTTTTAAAAGCACTACTCTGTTTTCTGTGCTGGCAGAAGGAGGGGCATTAGTTAGGGGGCTACTGCAATAATCTCAGTTTCTATAGGGAAGGGATGTGAAAGTGATGAGAAGCGGTGAGATTCTGAAGGTAAGCCAATAAAGGATTTTAATTAATCCCTTATTAATAAAGGATTTTGCTGAAAATGTAATGCAGATTATGAGAGAAGAAGCAAGGGTGACTCCAAAGATTCTGGCCCGAAGGAGTTGCCATTGACTGAGATGGAGAGATGGGGTGAGTAGAGCTGATTAGGAAGGGAGCTCTGGAGTCCGACTTTAGATACACTAGAGGATAGGATGCCTACTATTCATCCAAGTAGAGATATTAAGTTGGCAACTACATATTTAAGACTAGAGCTGAGGGAAGAGGTCTACAAAGGAGATAAAAATTGAGGGATCATCCACATACAGATGAAAGCTCAAGTGGTGGGACCAGATAAACGCTACCCTGCGGTACTCCAGTGACAAAAGATCACGGAGATAAGAAGGAAGTGCAGTGAGCAATGAGGGGGAGGAGGGGAGAGTGAAGCAGCAGGAAAATCAGTAGAGGGATTTCCTAGAAGACAACTAAGGTGAAACTCATTGGTAACTTTGATAAGAACTCTTCCAATGGAGTAGTAAAGATGAAAGCCCCATTGGACTGGGTTCAGAGAGAATGGGACCTCAATCAGATAAAGAGAGGAGGGAAGAAAAACAGCTGGAGGCATTAAATATGGACAATTCTTCTGATGAATTTTGCTATAAGAGGAGAAAAGAAATGAGGTTGCAGCTGAAGGAGGAATATAAGGTCAAGGACTTTTTTTTTACATGAAGTTATATATTATTTGCACACTAACGAGAAAAACAATGATATTGTGAGAGAGGGGGTAATGCCGAAGTCATGTCCTTGAATAGGGGAAAGGAGATGGGATCTAATACACCTAAGGATAATTTCCAATGACTTAGCAGTTTCCTTTTCTTCCTGAAATTACATTTCTAGAAATTTCCTAATTCTGAAAAGAGATCTCTCCATACTAAAGCAAACTTTGGCTCACATATAAATGACTGAATGCAAGATGTGTAGCACTGACTCTTCAAAAACAATGACTAGAATAAAAAATGTCTAAAGGAGAAAAAATGTCATTTATTTGAAGACTATATGCTATTTTGACAAAATAGATATGCTACTTTTCATCATTTAAGGATCCCTTCTTTCTGTGGGTGTGTACAAACCTTCTAGTTACTTTTTATTGATCTAGTTCAAGGTCTACCAGAGTGTAGAGTTATGCATACCTGGAGGAGCAGACTTCAAGCAGGCTTGAAGACTGTTAGAAAGATGGCACACAAGAGAAGAAGCTGATCCACAAGTCATCCAGTCTTGCCATAAATACTGAGGAATATGCTGAGGTTGTGAGCAGTTACTCACACCTGCTGGGCAGGCAAGGTCACCATTAAAATAGGGAGGAACCCAGAGGACCCCAGCACCGTCAACAACGTGAGAATGGTTGAACCTGATGGGATCCAGTTCCCAGATGGCATCATCATTGGCAACAGGGCACCTTTATGAGAACTGGAGGCCGGGGAAGCTTGTCCTGCCAATGGGACAAATTCTGCTGGGCCTCCTGCTTTATAGAGCCATTCTCATTTGGTTAAGATCTTCAACTCTCTACTTCTATTAAAGAAGCCTGTATCCTTTCCCTGTCTCTGTATTACCCTTTTATCAATCACCATCACCCTCCTGACAATCTTACACATAAACATTTTAGATGATGAATACTCTTTATCTCAATAAATATATCTTTTCTCACAAATATTAAAATATGTAGTGAGCAGTGCAAACATGATTTAACAGAGACCACTGTTTAGGACAAAATTAAATTTAAAAAACCAAAATCCATTTAAAGTTGTTTTAAAGAAAAATATTAAATAAATACTACAAGTGCAACACAGATATGGCACAAACCATGACGGTGGTCAATAAAAGCTTGAAATGTGACAGTGGTAATGAAACCAAAAATCACTGATGTGGTGAAGAAAGAAGAAAAGTCATGCATATCTTAAAATCACTTGATCTTAAAGTCCTAAGAAAGCTTGTACCACAGTCTTCCTCCCTCCTGGCCAAAGAAACAAAAGAACCTTTCAAAGCACTGGAACTGTTGAATGAATCATGCAGCAGCCCTCGGGCCAGGATAAGACTAAAAACAAACCATCCTGCAACTGGCAGGAGGTAAGTGGGTAGATTCCCTTAACACTCCTGAAGGGACAGGCAGCCCCAACGAGGTGATTCTGAGGGAAAGAGGTGTGTGAAAGATCTTTGGAGCTTTCAGAGGATAATCATTTTCAACAAGGGGTTCAAGAAATGAGAAAACAAGTTCAGATCAGGGATTCTGATCTCTCCTCCCACAAAGGCAGAGGCAAGAATAGGAAAATAAGGCAAGCAGAGCCCAGTGCTGACTACTTGGCATTTGGATGGTTGGAAAAGCAGGCGTGAGGAAAGAAGTCCCTGACTCGAATAGAAGGGACTCTGCTCTCCCAGTAACCATGGCATCTAAGGAAATGTTGATCCTCTGATATGCAGAAAATAAGGACAGGCCAGCAAAAAAAGGAAAGTGACTTCAAGAACCAGACACACAGAAAGCCAGCCTTAAAATAGGAAGAATGTAAGAGAGGAATATGAGTCAGACCTGTGAAAAGTTAAATTAAGTAAAAAGACTAGAATTTCTCTAATCTGCAGACAGCTTGTATCCCAAGGTTCCTTCATAAAGTAGTAAAGTCAAAAAAGACTGATCACATGTCTACAGTGTGGCGTGCATGACAGGTGAGGCACTGTAGGAGGAGGTAACAGAGAAGAAGAAAGCCCCGGGAACCCACAAACCCAGGCTCTGGGAGAGAATGCTCCCCTGTGGTCGGTCACCACAGAAAGCTTCCGAAGTCATTGGTGGGAACCGGCCAGAAAGCCTCTGCTTCGAGGGTACCTTTTGCCCCATACTTCGTCACTTAATGGCTCAGTCAGGATGCTTTCCAAACTGCTTCATTGTTCTGACTTTTGTTCATGTGTTTTGTTTTGTTTTAATAATCTGTGGGGTTCCTGGTCAGTGTGAATATCTCCACGTCTTCCAGATTCCAGGACCATTTTCTTTTCTTTTCTATATTTATTAATATTAAAGTATCCATAGGACACTGTATAAATCAAAAGGACCACAGTGGACTACATTCCAATTTCTTTGTCAAATAGGACCACTCATCTGACAACAGCTTTTGTGCATTAAAAAACACCAAATTGGGGCTTCCCTGGTGGCGCAGTGGTTGAGAGTCCGCCTGCCGATGCAGGGGACACGGGTTCGTGCCCCGGTCTGGGAAGATCCCACATGCCGCAGAGCGACTGGGCCCGTGAGGCATGGCCGCTGGGCCTGCGCATCCGGAGCCTGTGCTCTGCAACGGGAGAGCCCACAACAGTGAGAGGCCCCGTACCGAAAAACAAACAAACAAAAAAACACCAAATTACCTACAATGGTATAGCTTCCTCCAGCCTTTTCAGTTTCATAATTTATTGCATGATAACAGACTGTTATGATTACTAACTGATAAATAGAAGTAAATATTATGCTTGAATTTCTGTGTTTTGTGCTCAAGTAAAACACTTCCAGTTTACAAAGGAAGAGTTCAGCACTTCTCCACAAAGCATTCTGGAAGAGTTTTATTCCCCCCCCATAATAAAATACAAATTGGATATGTCAATGTATTTCCTCTAACAATGATTTTTTGATGTATTAGAATCACCAGATGAATGCAACTTACATACTGGTAAAGAAGTATCTTACGTTTGCATAGTTGGTAAGTTTAAGTTCATCAAACTTATATTTCAGTACCAGCGTTCCTTATGCTTCCTGTCTTTGATCAACAGTGCCTTTAGAAAATAGACTGTAAATAGGACTACAGCTAAAAACAATTTCAAAATGTATAATGTAGGAACTTACCTTAAGAATATGTAACTGCTCATCAAGAATAAAGATAAACACACACACACACACACACACACACACACACACACACATATATATATATATATACATTGCAGCACTGTTAAGTAAATACAAGAAAAAGAGAGAGAGGGAGAGAGAGAGAGAGAGAAGAGAAACCAGATGAAGAATTCCTCAACAGAGAACCAGGTAAATTATGGTAAATCCACAGAATGGAATTCTACACAGCCATTAAAAAGAATGAGATATCTGTATATGCTGATGTGAAAAGCTCTCCCAGACCTCCAGAATATTTTAATAAATGAAAAAGAGCAAGGTACAAAACCACATATACCGTATGAACCATATGAACCCTTCATATACGGATGGAAATTCAAAATTGTTAATGGTGTTTACCACTGGGGAAAGAGGACTGCAGGAAGGAGACAAGAGACTTTCACTTTTCACTTTTTTATCCTTCTACATTGCTTGAATTTCTCACCAGATTTTGGGGGGTTTCTTTTTGTTTTTTAATTACAAGTTATGTGGTCACAGGAGACATGGACCTTTTTTAAAATTCATCATTTTACTTCATATTGCTTAAAGCTAATAAATATTATACACTGAATTTTTCCTTTAATATTCAATAGAGGATGCTAATGAGCCAATGAATTTCAAAACTAGTGATGAAGGGAAAGAATCAAGCTTTTTTGTTTGTTTTTAGGGAATTCTCCCATCTTATTATCATTATTTTTTAAATTTATTTATTTTATTTTTGGCTGCGTTGGGTCTTCGTTGCTGCACACAGGCTTTCTCTAGTTGTGGCGACCTTTCTCTTCACCGTGGTGCGCGGGCTTCTCATTGCGGTGGCTTCTCTTGTTGCAGAGCACGGGCTCCAGGCACGCGGGCTTCAGCAGTTGTGGCACGCAGGCTCAGTAGTTGTGGCTTTCAGGCTCTAGAGCGCAGGCTCAGTAGTTGTGGCACACCGGTTCAGTTGCTCCGTGGCATGTGAGATCTTCCCGGACCAGGGCTCAAACCCATGTCCCCTGCATTGGCAAGCGGATTCTTAATCACTGTGCCACCAGGGAAGCCAAATCAAGCGTTTAAATCTACCTCTCCTATACAAATGGTAACCAAAGGAGTAGATGAAGGAAAGTTTTCTCTTTATAGAAGTATTCCAGCTAACAAATGAAGAAGAAATTTTAAAATTAAAATAGCATTTTGCAACTGCTAATGAATGAATGAATGGATACTGGCATTGATCAATGGCAGCAAACATGACAAAAAGAGAAACAACCAGACATTTCACGCCTCCTGATAGAAGACTACACCGCCCACTTACAAAATATTCTTGGCGGGAAAAACCTGAATCTGATCAAGCTTGTCTAGCTCCAACTACCAATTTACAGGAAAGAGAGGAACATGTTGAAAGATACTGCAAAGATGTAATAAGCAAAATCCAGAAAGTGGAAAACTTCAGAGGATAAATAACCACTTTCTGCAACAAATAAATTGCAAAGGAAAAAAGAGAAACATGAGGAAAATCTACAGATCAGGGTTTTCCAACAGCAGCACTATGGACATTTAGGATCAGATAATTCTCTCTTGTAGGAGCTGCCCTGTGCAGGATGTTTAGCAGCATCCCTGCCCTCTACCTATGACATGCCAGGAACAACCCCACCCCATCCCCCTGCCAAAATAAAAAATGTCTCTAGACATTGCCAAGTGTACCCTGGGAGGCGAAATCCCATCCAGTTGAGAACCACTGCTACAGATTAATAGACACATCAACTAATCATAATGTGTGGACCTTATGTGGACCTTGATTCAAACTACAATACCAAAATTTACTGTATTTACCATTTACTATACCAAAACAGTAAAAAATATTATGACATTTATGATACAACTGAAAATTTGAATACTGATGATATTACACAATTTTCAATTATTTTTAGTTGTTTTAAAGGTATTGTAGTTTTTCTTAAAAGAGGCCTTATCTTAACAGATATACATGCTGAAATAGTCACAGATATAATGACATGTCACCAGTTCACTTCAGAATAACACCAAGTGCAAGGGAAATGGGGGCAGGGTTAGATGAAACAAGATTGGTCATGAATGAATTGATAATCACTAAGGTGGAGTGATGGTTATCTAGAAGCCTATTACACTATCCTATTTATTTCTGTTTATGTTTGAAAGTTTCTCCAAAAAATCCACAAAAATTGAAATTAAAGTCAAAACCATCATGGTCGCTAGCAACATTCAGATGAATTACAAACCAACCCAGTAAGTGAATCTTCTTTTTTTTAACATCTTTATTGGAGTATAACTGCTTTACAATGGTGTGTTAGTTTCTGCTTTATAGCAAAGTGAATCAGCTATATATATATGTATATTCCCATATCTCCTCCCTCTTGCATCTCCCTCCCACCCTCCCTATCCTGCCCCTCTAGGTGGTCACAAAGCACTGAGCTGATCTCCCTGTGCTATGCAGCTTCTTCCCACTAGCTAGCTATTTTACATTTGGTAGTGTATATATGTCCATGCCAGTAAGTGAATCTTAACGTTCAACTAGTTTCCATTAACCATCCCATGTATGCTTGCTCAAACACATGCAGGGGCTCTCAGAATATATAAACAGATGATTCTAAAAACATAAAAAAAGAAAAAGAAAAGAAAGAAAGAAAGAAGGAAGGAAAATGGCCCTCAGCCCCATGAAAAATTGTTCAAACTCACTTGTAATTAGAGATATGCAGATCAAAACATGGATACCATTTGTCACCTATCAGATTGGCAAAGGTTAAAAACATGACAACACATCCTGATGACAAAAATGTGGAGAAAGCTGCACTTTCCTACACTGTTGGTGGGAATGAAAGCTAGTCCAACCATTCTGGAGGGAAATCTGGTAATCCTGACAAAACAATGCACTTAATCTTCTGACCAAGTAATCCCACTTCTAGCAATCTAACCTGAAGATATACCTCCATTAATATGAAAATACATATGCACAAGGTTATTCATTACAGCATTGTTTGTAACTATAAAATATGATAAACAACCTAAATGCCCATACACAAGAAAATGGATGAATAAAACAGGGTACATGCACACAAAGGAGTACCATACAGCTGTTCAAAAGAATAAAGAAGAGCTCTAGGAACTGACATGGAGTGATTTCCAGTGTACACCGTTAAGTAAAAAAAAGCAAAGTGAAGAGTATTTATCGTATGCTACACAGTGTAAAAAAAGTAGATATAAGAAAATACACAGGATCTGCACATGTATGGGAAAACGAACAAAAAACTCCACACAGAAAGGATAAACCAGAAACTAAAGAGAGTGATTACTCGTGGGGATCGGGGAGATGGGGGATCGGGGAGATGGGGGACCGGGACGGGTAGGAGGAGTGAAGAGGGCAAGACACTTCTGAGTATTCCTTTTCATGTAACTTCTGGCTTCTCAGAACCACAGTAATGTTCCACATACCCAAAATATAAACCAACAATTAAAACCAACCAGGACAGAGGAGGAATCCAAAATGCAACATAAACAGTAACAAATAAACCTGAACTATATTACAAATAAATAACACACTAAAGTAGAAGAAAAGAAGTAAGTTAACTTTAGAAAACGGTTTTCTGCCTAGATACTATAAGGCTAAAAACAAAACAAAAAAAACCCTACACACAAATACTGTAATCTACTTAGCAAACTGGGTTTCTCAGAAGGGTATGGGTTAGCAATTTGAGAACTACTTTATGTACTTTATGTATACACTAGGATTGAACAAATAAATATATTGTAGATAATGAGAGCTGCATTTCTGTTAGTCAACAAAGTCATAAGTAAGGAAAGGGGGAAGTTTAAAATGAACCCTGTGGTGTTAGATTAGAATCAAAGGTATCACTATAAAGTTTTATGGTTTTAATACAAATAGACATAAACGCAAATACAGGTGTGTGTGCATGTGCGTGACTAGACTATTTCCTAGCTCTGTCCACTGAGAACGTCTAGAAGCAATGAGCCTACCGAGTACCAGACCTTGGTTTCTAACAACCATTCTCCAATAAAAGGAACCAGGGCTCACACAAATACATACAAAAATCATATGTCGGACTTCCCTGGTGGTGTAGTGGTTAAGAATCCGCCTGCCAATGCAGGAGACACGGGTTCAAGCCCTGGTCTGGGAAGATCCCACATGCCATGGAGCAACTAAGCCCGTGCGCCACAACTACTGAGCCTGCGCTCTAGAGCCCGCAAGCCACAACTACTGAAGCCCACCTGCCTAGAGCCCGTGCTCCGCAACAAGAGAAGCCACCACAAAGAGAAGCCTGCCACTGCAACGAAGAGTAGCCCGGCTCGCCGCAACTGGAGAAAGCCCACGCACAGCAACAAAGATCCAACACAGCCAAAAATAAATAAATAATTTTTAAAAAATCATGTTACCATTTATTCACACCATAATTAATGGAAAAAGTATAATATTAATGGAAAAGTAAGAAGGTAATCACTACATGAATAAAATGTAACTTCTAAAAAGAATTAGATGCTTGGTAGCAGCTTCAACATCAGCACTGACCAACTGCTCCAAAACTGTGCAAATTATTGTGGGGTTTCAACTGCTCAAACCAACCAAAGCTTGCTTTATAATCAAATTCCTTTACTTACTCCTGTTCTGTTCTTATTCTTGAGCCCCACGATGTCAGATCATCAAATATAAAGGCATTCATCCCCTTTAGGTGATCAGTAAACTCAATTTCATACCTAAGAACACAGGATATGACAGCATACCAAGCAGAAATCTGCTCCAAACTGATGGTTTAAAAATTTTTAAAGCTTGATGAGAGAACTGTATGTTAGTGCCACTAAGCATTCTGAGATAAGACTCCATTTCACAACATATTTTAGTTCAAATAGCAAAACTGAGTATATATGTAGAATACTATTATAAGTGAAACATATGAAGAAAATACTCATATATTCTCCTATGATAAACTGTCACATCAAAAAAAGATGTTGAGAAACTCAGTAAATGGACCTTTTTTTTTTTTTTGCGGTACGCGGGCCTCTCACTGATGTGGCCTCTCCCGTTGCAGAGCACAGGCTTCGGACGCGCAGGCTCAGCGACCATGGCTCATGGGCCCAGCTGCTCCGCGGCATGTGGGATCTTCCCGGACCAGAGCACGAACCCGTGTCCCCTGCATCGGCAGGCGGACTCTCAACCACTGCACCACCAGGGAAGCCCATAGATGGACTTTTTGTCTCTTACAGGGAGATACACGTTCACCTATTAAGTTTATAATACTAAAAGACTTGATCATTAAGCGGAAACATAGATAAAACAAATTTTAAAAATAATTCCCATCCTTAACATTAAAAAAAATCAAAATACGCTCCAATAAGAAATCCATTATAATAAGGATGAAACAGAGTTAATTATAAAACTTTTCAAATACTGACTTCATACTCTGTTCCCAAGGCAGTTATGATCATTTTAAACATATTTACACCAAAGAAAATAATTTTAATAAAGAAAAAAAGGAAGATGTTTACAGATGCATTTCTCTGGAGCTCTGGCACATCTGTTTTACCTGCATCATACCCCTCCCCCACCCCCACCCCACGATAGAGACAGAGATCAGGTCTGGCTCTACGACCTTCTAGCTCTGCAGCCCTGGGAAAGTTACCGACCTCTCAACCCTCAGATTCCTCATCTGTAAAATGGAGATGACAACAACACTTACCCAGCAAGGTTACAGTGAGAGTTAGATGAGTTAATTAATACAGCTAATGCAGTTAGAACAGTGCCTAGAACTTGGTAAAGCATTCAACAAGTGTTCCTGAGTTCCTGGGACTCTAAGAGTGAGTAGCTGAGAAACTCCTATCCAATAGCACTATTCTAGGTAAAATGCTTCCATCCCCATAAACCAGGCTCTTCCTTCATTCAAACTTCAGGAATGAAAATTAATATAGGACATTTGTAAATTACCAAAACCACTCAAACATTTAAAATCATCCCTCACCTGGATTATCACAATAGCTTTCTTACTCACCTGCCTGTCACCTTTGCCTCCCCCTCCAGTATTTTCTCCATGTAGCAGCCAGAGTGAACCTTTTAAAGGTTAAGTCAGATCGTTTATTCCTCCACTCAAAATATTTGACTATTTGCTCTGAGTGAAATCCGAAATTTTCTAGTGTTCAAATAGCTCCTTCGCACAGCCTTCCATATCACACCGAATGAAAGTAGTCTTATACCACCCCCAGTCCTCCCTCTTCTCCTAACTCAGTTTTTCTTCACAGCACTTAGCATTCTTTTGTCATGTATATTTACTCATCTGTCCCACCTCCCCACCATCCCCACCTCCACAGAATGTAAGTTACAGGATAGCAAGGACTTTGCTTTGTTCATTGTTATATTCCTAGCACCAAGAACAGCGCCAGGCATACTGCAAACTGGGCCAAAGCCAACATCATACTCGATAAAGCACAAGAGGCAGTCCCTTGTGTCCGGAAAAAGAAATGAAATAAAATTACAAAATACTATGTGTCAGCTACTAAAGTGGCAAATTTTTAATTTTTTAAACTTTTTATTTTAATGTTTGAAGTGTTATAAAGCTTTAAAAAAATCTTCAGTGCCCATACAGCTCAGTGAACTTTTCCATCTATATACACTCATGTAACAACAACCCAAGACCAAGATATAGAACATTTCCTGCACCTCAGAAGCTCCCTTGAGCCTCCTCTCAGTAAACAGCCCCAGAGTGGTGAGTATCAATACTAGTCTGACTTCTACCCAATTATGCCTGTACTTGAACTTCATATAAGTAGAATCAAACAGTATATGCTTTCATGTCGGTCTTCTTTTGTTCAACCTTATATCCGTGGGATTCACCCACGTTGTTGCATGCATCAGTAGTGCATTCCTTCTTTATGGCTAAGTAGCATTCCATTTTATGATTATACCACAATTTATATAATCGACTATTGATGACAGTTAAGTTGCTCCAGTTTGGGGATAACATGAATAGTGCTGCCATGAATGGGCTTCTGGGTTCATGGGTCTGTCTTTTGGTATCTGCAGAATGGCAACATTTTTGTTTGTTTGGGTTTTTTGGGGGAGGGCTGGGGGGAGGGAGATAATGGTTAATAATACCTTAGTGAGAATCCAGGGAAACGCAAGTAGGCAGTAGGTGAGAGTATAAACTGAAATAACCTTTCTGAAAGACATTCTGGCAATAGGCACAAGAAGCCTAAAAATATCTATGCCCTGTGACTAATAATTCTACTTCAAGGAAATTTCTTATTGAGTATTTACATGGGCCAGATCTTCTTCTAAGTGTTTTACATGTGTTAACTCATTTGATTTATTCTAGGAAACAGTTAGAGATGCTCAACAATGGTTTATTCAGAAGGATGTCAATCAACCATCCATCATTAGGAAATAGAAGAAAAACTAGTAAACAAAGTAAAAAACTAACAAGAGGAGAATGATTTTGAAATGTATTGTACTTCCATGAAATGAAACTCTATGCAGCCACCGAAAATGTTTCTCAAAGATCATTAAAGATATAGGAAAGGGCTTCCCTGGTGGCGCAGTGGTTGAGAGTCCGCCTGCCGTTGCAGGGGACACGGGTTCGTGCCCCGGTCCGGGAAGATCCCACATGCCACGGAGCGGCTGGGTCCGTAAGCCATGGCCGCAAGCCTGCGCGCCCGGAGCCTGTGCGTCCAGAGCCTGTGCTCCGCAACGGGAGAGGCCACAACAGTAAGATGCCCACGTACAGCAAAAAAAAAAAAAAAAAGATATAGGAAAAAGTATACATTAATGAACGTTAGGTAACAGTAGAATACATAAAATAAATTCCTAGTTTTGTTTTCATATTCTTGATTCTCTTCTGTACCTCCCAATTTTTCTACAATATGTTACTTTTGCCAATCAAAATGAATATATGAATAACAAGAATAAATAAAGGTGTTTACATTATAATGGGGAGACAAAAGACATTATAATACAACTGAATTAGGGCAATGATGCCGTTTTGCATAGGATGATATAAAAGCTCTATGGAAAGACATCTATCCTAGAAATTAGTAGGGGGTAGGGCATTGTCAAGAAAGACCTCCATTGTCTTACTTCCACCAAGGACTCAGAGAGGAAAAACTCCTTCTCTAGGTTGGAAGGAACCTGCCAGGAAAATCCTGTTAATTCCTTAGCTTGCTGCCCCTAGGGTATCAATTATATGCTGTACCCTGGGCACATGTTCTTTTCCCCTCTCACTTACCAAAAAGGCTTAGGCAGACTGAGGGACTGGAATTCCTGAACACCAAGGATGCAGTCAAAGTTCAAAAGCCTCAAACCTGGAGGAAGCTGGTTCCATCTGCCCTCATGCCTGGCTAAAAAGCATCAAGGGAGGATCTTCCTTCCCACTAAGGATAAATTAGGGCAAAAACTTTTCGGATTTCCAGATGTCAGAAACTCCAGGCAGAGTTAACCCAAATTTATACCAAAATCTACTGACTCCTTGAGTTTAAAAAATTCTTCTACTCGAAAAAAATAAAAGTACCAAGAAGTTATACAGGAAAGACAATTCTCTGTATCCACCCTCCTACCCTCTCTTTCTCTTCTGCAGATGGACCATCCCTGGAAACCAAAGGAAAGCTGAGCATGGGGGTTAAAGCTGTACTTTGGTACTTTAGGGGCCAATTCTCACATAAACAAATAACAGTTGTTTAATAATTAATACCTAAGGAACATTTTGCTGTGTTCAACAAAGCATTCATTTTGTGGTACAATAAACAAAGTAAACATTGATTACAGGAAAAACATATGGACCCCAAATTACCAATATTTCATTAAGAATTAAACTTGCTAATAAGCATGGCAGGACATTATTACGAAATCTTCTAACTTTTGACATCTGAATCACATTAACTTATCAAGGATTGCTGGTCAAAAAAGCCCTGGGTTCAAAAAGCACTTTTCAAAGTCACTTCCACAGATATAAAGTCACACAAATCTATGTGACAAAGGAGACCATACTTGTTTTGGCCCTGCTCTCCCTCCTTCACACACACCCTCTTTATTCTCCCTTCAACTTCTCCTATTTACGAATTTGTATTTAAATGTATTAACAAAATTCTCCATAAACTACCTGCAGCTTTTCATGGTTATAGTGTTACTTAAATTAAGATAAATAAAATTGTAGTCAAAAATATATTAACCTATCAAATCTCTACATTGTACCATGGGACAAATTTTTTATGCAGCTAAAATAGTTCTTTGAAAAAAATAAGAATTTACATAATCACCAGGGATTTGGGTTTTATTCTATATGTAACCTAGATTTTTGGATAATCTCTATTCTGGTTGCCTATGATGGGAAAAAAGGATGTAGAAATAGAATTGGCAAGACTTGGTATCTTCATATTTCAGTTTTACATACAATCAAAATATAGGCAAAACATCGGTTTCAAGTAATAAAAAAAGAACTTTAGATAATTTATTCTTCATTACAAAGCGGCACATTTGCAATAACATTCCCAGCATATACCAGACTATTGAAAGATTATCTGATATACAAAATAAGGATGCTGTCCTTCTTTTACAGTGACAATTTGTTGTGTTTTTTTTTCCCCCTCTGTTGTTGTGCTGTCAGAACTGTGCAACCTGAAAACTGATTAAAACTAGCTGTAGTTGAAAATTAAATAAAACCAACTGTACCTAGCACTGAACACTGACAAGAACGCTGTAATTTAACTGGTTTTCTCTCCCAGGTCCAGTAGAGGGAGACTAAGACATCTGGCCTGGTCGTGTAGCGTTTCTGCAAAATTGGGGAGGGGGGAGCGGAGGCTGTATTTAAATGTCCTGCTGTCAATCAAAGGACACTTCCTACAATCACAGTCACCATATCTGCTCTTACCCGCGAGCGTACTCTCACCCAGATACGACACGAAACGGTGCTCGGGAAACCTGCATCACCTAAAAGTGACCGCAGGCTTTGCCACAAGACCCAAATAAGGACTTTGGGAGCCCAACCTCAACTAGTTTCTTTGTTTAAATGCCTGCGAATCCCTCCCACGCCGGAGTCAAGAGGCTGTGGCGCCGCCCTTTATTAGCCTCACACTTTGATTACAAAACACACGAGTCGGCGGCTCGGCGGCGGAGGCGGCCCAAGCTCTCACAAACGTCAAACCCGAAACACAGGCGGCGGCCGAGGCAGAGGGCGACACTCGCCGCCCCCGCCACCCGACCCGAAATCCCCACCGTCCGGCGAAAGTTGGCCCGCACCAGGCCCCCGGGCGCTGGCCCCGGGCCGCCCGGGTGTCGCCGGCCCCTCGGGCGACGGGAAATTTCACTCTTTGTAAAGTTTGGGCTGCGGCACGGGGGCGACGCGGGGGGTTGGGGACGAGAGGCTGTCCCTTCGGGCCCCGCTGCCCACTCCATCCGCTCCACCCCCGCCGGGACGGGTTGGGG
>NW_020173036.1:467247-467399 GCF_003031525.2 Neophocaena asiaeorientalis asiaeorientalis | reverse complement strand
CCCAAGCCGCCCCGCCGCCCCGCCCGGGACCCCCGGCCCCGAACTTCCGACTGGCATCTTTCAAGTCCCCGAGAGTGCCTCATCTGTTGCTCTGTTTACTCCACGGAGCCCCGCCGGGCTGACGCTACCGACGCCCCCGTCTCAGCGCCCCG
>NW_020173036.1:460174-467181 GCF_003031525.2 Neophocaena asiaeorientalis asiaeorientalis | reverse complement strand
CGTCGTTCTGCCGCCGGCGCGCGCGCCGCGTTCCTCTCGCGTCAGCCCGGCAGAGGGACAGGCTGAAGGGCACGCGGGGCGGGGGAGGCGGAGGGAGGCAGAGGCTCCCTGAGGACACGCGCGGTGGCGCGGCGAGCGCGGCCCCGGGAGGAGGACAGCGGGCGCGTGCGAACTGCCGGCTCCGGCGTTTCTAAGTGAACGCAGAGGCCGGGGAGGTTACTGCGCAGTGAAAAGCGGCGCACGCTGCGTCTGTGCTCTGGCTCTCCGAACCGAGGAAATTAGAGCCCCGCCAGGGCCACCTCCTGACCGTGGGAGAATCTTAAATCAATTAGCAGCCGCCCCGCGACCTCCGTGGGTCCGAGCCTAGGATTAACAGCACAGCGAGCAGGTTATGCCCTGCTGTGGGGCAGGAGTGTGCTGGGGAGTCATTCAAACTTCCAAAACGTCCCACCCGAATTCCCACCGACCGGCCAGGAAATTAGTGTTGATGGAACCACTGGTGGGTGAAGGAGGTTGTTTCCAAGAGGAATTCATTTAATGGCTGTGAGCCGAGAGGGACCAGCCTTGAAATGTGGGTGGAGGAAGGACCAGAGAGGAACCCGGCATGTTTATAAACAACACGACTTAGATGCGAATATTTTCAAGTTCCCAGTTTGGAAGATAAGGATAAAATTCTAAATGACAGTGACACCTCGGAAAGGGACTACTACAAAAACCAGATAATACGGTACTTGGCACATAATTAGGCCACTAATAAAATATATTTGAATGAAAGATGAGATTGATAAGAATAAAAACAGCTAACACATATCGAATAAAAATAGATTGCCTTGTTATAATTACGCGAATTGGAAGGGATGTTAAGAATTATGGAATCACAGAACATTGTAAATCAACTATACTTCAATAAAATTATATATATATATACATGCATATATATAGGAATTATGGAATCAGATATTTGTAGCTAAATTTCGCAAGCATTTCTGTCGTTGGTAAAATCCCTATAGCTCCCGTCTCATTCAGCCCCAGGGAGAGAACCACTGATCTAGTCTAGCCTTTTTTTTTTTTTTTAATTTACTTATTTATTTTTGGCCGCGTTGGGTCTTCGTTGCTGTGCGAGGGCTTTCTCTAGTTGCGGCGAGCAGGGGCTACTCTTGTTGCGGTGGGCGGGCTTCTCACTGCTGTGACTTTTCTTTGTTGCGGAGCATGGGCTCTAGGTGTGCGGGCTTCGGTAGTTGTGGCACATGGGCTCAGTAGTTGTGGCTTGCAGGCTCAGTAGTTGTGGCGCACAGGCTTAGTTGCTCCGCGGCATGTGGGATCTTCCCGGACCAGGGCTCAAACCCGTGTCTCCTGCATTGGCAGGTGGATTCTTAACCACTGCGCCACCAGGGAAGTCCCTAGTCTAGCCTTTTTATAATTGAGAAAAGTAATTAACTTGCCTAAAGTCTCAGATCTGGGCTTGAGCTAAAGTTTTTAAGTGTCTTGGTTCTACAACCAGTCCTTTTTCTACCACACCATTGCTTGTCACATATTTTGCAGGAAAAGAAACACCTAGAAGTCAGAGTTGACCACAGAGGGAATGAGTTCAAAACATATTTCCACTGGTGAAAAAAGAAAAGTTACTGTAACTCTGGCATATGTTTAGAGGCATCCTGGATTCAGGTAGTGAAAAGAGCCTTACATTCAGACCCTGCTTTGTAGAAACTGTGTGACCTTGGGCAAGTCACTCCATTTCTCTTGAATTAGATCCTTGAAGATCTCCTCAAAGAAAAATTATAGATAATAATATATTCCTTAACTGCCTCACAGAGGCTTTATCAAAAGCAGAAGAGATCATGTATTTTTAAAAGTACACTGTAGAGGATGTGTGTTGTCATGGAAGTGCAGGCAGTGAAAGCTATCATGTTGGAGTTGGGGTGAGAAGGGTATCCACACAGGGACGTGCCCTGGTAGGGGGTGTTCTCAATGCTGGAAGGGCCGCCTGACCCTGGGATATCACCATGGGTGGAGTGAGGAAGGTGGTCAAGCAGAGGAGGAGGCAGCAGTGGTGATGGGAGATTGGTTATGAACAAGAGGATTGATCCAGTAAGTAAATATATTAAGGAAAATGGGAGCCAATTTCTCACTGTTGAGGAAGAGATTACAAATATAGAAAGAAAACTAGAATGAATCTTTCGGTAGTGAACTGGTAATGGAGGTATCAATCTATTTCTATTTATAGAAATAAATATAGGTGTATAAGTACATGCACACTCTCTCCACTGAGAGGGTCTGGGGCACAACAAAATGATGCGTATATCTAGCCCAGATCTTGCCTTCTAAACACCATTCTCTTCATTTTTCTTCTTGGGAAAACGGCTGATTCCAGGACTGGAGAAGAGAAGTACAGGATGAGACTAGAGCCCCTAGTTGTGCCAGAAAAAAAGGGCATGTGCAAAGAATAATGGGGCATGTCAAAAGGGCACAGGCCAACTTGTGTCCCAAATCTGGGACAAAATAAAAAATAATAATGTATTTAAACACATTGAATAACATAGGAAACCATACAGATGTAAATAACACAAATTGAAAGTTTGAAAAGGACTGGAATATTTGCAAAGTTTCAAAGTATCTCCCCATCAAATTCTTACTAATTACAAAGACAATTAAAGTAACTTTACAGTGGAGAAGTCTGGCAAGCACCATCTTAATCAAGCGATCAAGGGCCATCAGTAATGGGACAAATCAGAATCATGCACCACCTAATAGGATCCAGTGAGCATACTAGCATCACTTCTGTGTATTTTTGCCTGGTCCACTTAGTTAAGTCTCCAGTTTGGAAACACAGCTAGTTTCAAAGGCACATCAAAAAATCAGCAAGAATAAGAACACTATATAAGGCATACAAATCTGTAAGGAAAGGTTAGAAAATTGTAAACACAAATATTTGACCTGGAGAAGAAAAGAATGAAGGCTAAAACTCTGAATAATGCCAAAATTTTAGTGACAATCTCCATGCCTAGTAATTAAGAGCATGTGTTTGAATTCCACAATCTACTATCTCTGTGACAGCTTACTAACTGTTGGGTTTTAGTTTTCTCATTTTAAGGGGTGATAAGAATATCTACCTCACACAGTTAGGTGCATTAAATGAGATAACAAAATGCAGGTCACAATTCTTAGTACATAGTAACCCATATAGCTATTAGCTATAATTATGAGTAATTATTTTACTTGTTTATTAATAATAATAAGACCGAAGAGCACCTAGAAAGTTACGAGGGAAGGCTAGGAGAGTATTATTACAAAAAAGGGGGAAGAGAATTTCAGAAAGAAAATATCCTGAGGGAGGGATACATTAGGAGATTGGAACTGACATATACACACTACTATATATAAAATAGATAATAAGAACCTACTGTATAGCACAGGGAACTCTACTCAATACTCTGTTATGGCCTATATGGGAAAAGAATCTAAAAAGAGGGTGGGGGGCTCCCCTGGGGGCGCTGTGGTGGAGAGCCCGCCTGCCAATGCAGGCAACACGGGTTCATGCCCTGGACCAGGAAGATCCCACATGCCGCGGAGCGGCTGGGCCCATGACCCATGGCCGCTGAGCCTGCGCGTCCCGCAACAGGAGAGGCCACAACAGTGAGAGGCCCGCGTACCACAAAATAAATAAATAATAAATAAATAATAAAATAAAAAGATAGTGGGTATATGTATTTGTATAACTGATTCACTTTGTTGTACACCTGAAACTAACACAACAATGTAAATCAACTATACTCCAATAAAAAATTAAAAAAAGAAAATCTTGAGGAGAGACACCCAGCTCCATGTCAGCATTGGTTGGCAACGACTGTGGAGATACCTCTCTACCTTTCTCCTTAGCAGGTACCTACCATACATCTTCCTTAATTTTCATATCAAATTGAAGTCACTCTGTGGATTGTTTTTAACACTCCACTTGTCCATAAACCCTCATTTCTTTAAAAAGAAATGTTTGCTCCAGCCTAACAACTCTGCTTCCCACTACTACCAATACTGGTCTATCTCCATGACCATGTCTGCTATTCACTTCCTCAGTATTCCCTCTCCTTCCTTTTTCTTCAAAACACTGTTCATGACTTCCCCAATGCAGGGGACACGGGTTCGAGCCCTGGTCCGGGAAGATCCCACATGCCGCGGAGCAACTAAGCCCGTGTGCCACAACTACTGAGCCGGGGCTCTAGAGCCTGCGAGCCACAACTACTGAGCCCATGCTCCACAACTACTGAAGCCGGCGTGCCTAGAGCCTGTGCTCTGCAACAAGAGAAGCCACCGCAATGAGAAGCCCGTGCACCTCAATGAAGAGCAGCCCCCCTCGCCGCAACTAGAGAAAGCCCGCACGCAGCAACGAAGACCCAACGCAGCCATAAATAAAAATTTTAAAAAATAAAGAAAGGAACATGGTAGAATCAGAGCACTGGGAAGGTGGGTTTTGAACAGTGTTTTCTTTTTTGTTTTTTTAATTAATTAATTTTTATTTTTGGCTGCATTGGGTCTTCGTGGCTGCACGTGGGCTTTCTCTAGCTGTGGTGAGCGGGGGCTACTCCTCATTGCGGTGCGCGGGCTTCTCATTGCCGTGGCTTCTTGTTGCAGAGCACGGGCTGTAGATGCGTGGGCTTCAGTAGTTGTGGCACATGGTCTCAGTAGTTGTGGCTCACGGGGCTCTAGAGCACAGGCTCAGTAGTTGTGGTGCTTGGGTTTAGTTGCTCCGCGGCAAGTGGGATCTTCCCCGACCAGGGCTTGAACCAGTGTCCCCTGCACTGGCAGGCGGATTCTTTTTTTCTTCTTCTTTTAACATCTTTACTGGAGTATAATTGCTTTACAGTGGTGTGTTAGTTTCTGCTTTATAACAGTGAATCAGCTATACATATACATATATCCCCATATCTCCTCCCTCTTGTGTCTCCCTCCCTCCCACGCTCCCTTTCCCACCCCTCTAGGTTGTCACAAAGCACCAAGCTATGTCTCTGTGCTATGCGGCTGCTTCCCACTAGCTATTTATTTTACATTTGGTAGTATATATAAGTCCATGCCACTCTCTCACGTCGTCCCAGCTTCCCCTTCCCCTTCCCCATGTCCTCAAGTCCATTCTCTATGTCTGCATCTTTATTCCTGTCCTGGCAGGCAGATTCTTAACCACTGTACCACCAGGGAAGCCCATAACATGTTCCTTTCTATAAGTAAAATTTAATTTGCTATTACTTGTGTGCTCCTCAGGTCTTCAGTCAGTGCCTATACTTTTTTTTTCCTAGAGGATATTTACTTTTCTTCTTACAGATTCAGAAACAGAAGGCGCTTGTTTCCGAAACGCTATCCATACTTGAAGAAAAAACAGAATCATTAGAAAAAAATGTTAACAAAAGAAAGGAAATGGTAGAGTATTTAGCTGTAGATCTGGTCACTTCTTTGGTGAAGAAAGTTATAGACTTTTGGCCTATGCAATGCAATTTGAGGATCCTGAAAGAAATTACCCACCCCAAGTGGTTTTCTTTATCGGTCTGCCAGGGTGCATAAAATTCCCACTTTTACAGTCATCCCTTCAAGGTGGGGTAGAGGGTCCTGAGCAAATACAGATATACCAAGTGTGAGAGGTATCCCACTGATGGTGATTTCTGTGGAACACTAACACCCACACTAAGAAATATTCTGGGGGTGTGATGAATTGGGAGATTGGGATTGACATGTATACACTGATGTGTATAAAATGGATGACTAATAAGAACCTGCTATATAAAAAAATAAATAAAATTTAAAAATTAAAAAAAAAAGAAATATTCTGGGGACTGAAGGTTTCCACAGTCAAGTAAGTTTGGACAAGGCTACATACTGTGACTTCTGCAGTTAAAAGAAAAAAGAAAAGAAAAGAAAATCTGGAGCCTGTGTAATTTTGACTCTGCATCTCCCAAAATCATCTGACCTCTTAATGTGTTGAAGTTTTCTTTTCTCATAATAACTATTAATGTCCCACAGGATAAACGTATTCTGGGAACGCTACCTTGAACCACTGACATGTCTTAAATGATAGTGGTTTGCTCTTGTGTAGCACTTTATGCTACTTGATCCTCACAATAGTTTATCAGATTAACTAGAGTAAGCAGGGAACAGCCTGCTTAAAGTTGTAGGAGAAGATAGAAAATTTGATTTTACAGAGCTGAAGGGAAGAGGAAATGCCTGGTTAGAAAACATCACCTGGACTTCTCTGGTGGCACAGTGGTTAAGAATCCGCCTGCCAATGCAGGGGACATGGGTTCGAGCCCTGGTCCAGGAAGATCCCACATGCCGTGGAGCAACCAAGCCCGTGCGCCACAGCTACTGAGCCTGCGTTCTAGAGCCCAAGAGGCACAACTACTGAGCCCTCCTGCCGCAACTACTGAAGCCCGCGCACCTAGAGCCCGTGCTCCGCAACAAGAGAAGCCACCGCAATGAGAAGCCCGCGCACCACAACGAAGAGTAGCCCCTGCTCTCCGCAAGTAGAGAAAAAACCCGCGCAAAGTAACAAAGACCCAACACAGCCAAAAATAAATAAATAAAATAAATAAATTTAAAAAGAAGAAAAAGAAAACATCACCCAAGGAGACTAGATCTTGAAGAGGAAGTGCATGGTTGGTGCTGGGAGGAAGGACCGCAGGGTCCCAGGAGAGAAGGCAGAACCCCAGCACACAAAGCTCGGTAGCTGTGTTGACAGTCAGCCTGATTTTCTTTGCTTCTGCCCCAGGAGCTGGGGAAAATTCTAAACTGATGGCCCAGTTTAAGAAGTTATTAAAGGAAACTGTCAACATGTTGAACGTATTCAATCAACATGCAAATTTAAGAATAAAACAGTGATGAGAAAGTGGTATAAATGAAGGCAAAGCAGATGTGACATTAGTAAGGAAAACGAATCAAAAATGTAGCCTGACATTACATACCTTCTGAAGGGATACAGTATAAAGTACACAGCTTCACTTATGAAGTATTCTTTTTTTTTTTTTTTT
>NW_020173036.1:424174-460156 GCF_003031525.2 Neophocaena asiaeorientalis asiaeorientalis | reverse complement strand
GGGGCACGAACCCGTGTCCCCTGCATCGGCAGGCGGACTCCTAACTACTGCGCCACCAGGGAAGCCCTATGAAGTATTCTTGCTAAAAATGTTTAACCTGAATGTAAGTAAGCCATTAGACTTAACTTCCGGTTTACAGGAAATTCAGGAGATAGCGCAGCAAGTTGCAAGATACCACAGGGAATTAAGACCCATCCAATATGTGAAACCTTCCACAAGACAACTGGCTTAGTCTCTTTAATAAGGTGTAATTAAGAAAATGGGAAGGGAAGGGCTTCCCTGGTGCCTCAGTGGTTAAGAATCCGCCTGCCAATGCAGGGGACATGGTGTTCGAGCCCTGGTCCGGGAAGATCCCACATGCCGCGGAGCAACTAAGCCCGTGCTGCACAGCTATTGAGCCTGCGCTCTAGAACCCACGTACCACAACTACTGAGCCTGCGCTCCACAACTACTGAAGCCCGCGCGCCTAGAGCCCGTATTAAAAAAAAAAAAAGGAAAAAGGGATGGGGAAGAGGAGAGAGGAGGAACACTGTTTTAGATAAAAGTCTTAAGAAAATAACCAAATATAAATAGATAGGTAGATAGATGATGGATGACAGATAAAGGACATATGACTCAGCCATAAGAAAGAATGAAATAATGCCATTGCAGCAACATGGATGGACCTAGAGATTTTCATACTAAGTGAAGTAAGCCAGACAGAGAAAGACAAACATCATGATATCGCTTTATATGTGGAATCTAAAAAAAAAAAACATACAGATGAACTTACTTACAAAACAGAAATAGACGACAGGCATAGAAAACAAACTTATGGTTATCAAAGGAGAAGGGATAAATTAGGAGGTTGGGATTAATAGATACACACTACTGTATATAAAATAGATAACCAACAAGGACTTACTGTATAGATCAGGGAACTATCCTCAGTATTTTGTAATAACCTATAAGGGAAAAGAATCTGAGAAAAATATATATATACATATATCTGAATCACTTTGCTGTACACCTGCTGTTCACAACATTGTAAACCAACTATACTTCAATAAAAAGAAAAGAAAAGAAAAGAACTAAATATAATTTATGAACTTTGATCCTGATTCAAAAAAATCTAGAAAATACAGTTTGGGGGATAATTGGGGACATCTTAATATAACGTGGGTATTAGATGACATTAAGTATACATTAATTTTATTTGCTGTGTTACAGTATTGTGGTTTTGTAAAAGAATGTCCTTATTTTTAGGAGACATGCTAAGGCTTGAAAGGTAAAGCATTATGATATCAGCATTTGCTTCGAAAGGCTCAGCAAAAAAAAAAAAAAAGAGGAAAAGAAAGACGGAGATGAATGAAGCAAATACAATAATATTAACAATTGCTGAATCTAGGTAATGACATGTATATGAGTGTTCATGGTACCAGCCTTTCAGCTTTTCTGTATTTTTGTAATTTTCCATAAGTTTAAAAGTCTAACCTTTCCTGAGTCTGTTCTGAAGTTAAATAAATGATATTTTTGTAGTGAATAATACCTTCTAGAGTTACACCTGTCTTTCATAAATCAAAGTGCTATGCGATTATTATTTTGTTTAAGCTTCACAACCCAAAGGGTTATGAAATAAGAGGTAGAATTTGACCCTTCTGAAGAGGAATAGGGAGGGGCACTTTTTACAGAGAAAGTTTCCTAAGTGCTCCTAATGCTGTGTCCCCACCACTCCACCCCTTGTCTAATGAGATGATGTTACTCACAGGCGTGTGCCCCACGTGTTGATAACCACTCTGTTAGACTAGTCTCCATACAAAAACCTCCACCCGTGGGACTCCCCCGGTGGTGCAGTGGATAAGTCTCTGCGCTCCCAATGCAGGGGGCCCGGGTTCGATCCTTGATTGGAGAACTAGATCCCACATGCATGCCACAACCGAGTTTGCATGCCGCAACTAAGGAGCCCACATGCCACAACTAAGGAGCCCGTGAGCCACAAATAAAGAGCCCGCCTTCTGCAACTAAGACCCGGTACAACCAAATAAATAAATATTTTTTTAAAAAAAAGAAAAGCTCCACCTGTGCCCCACTCTAACCATGAGGAAAAACATCAGGCAAATTCCAATAAAGAAGCATTTTACAAAATACCTGAGAAGTACTCCCCAAAACTGTCAAGGTCATGAAAAACAAGAAAAGCCTGAGAAACTGTCTCAGCCAAGAGGAGCCTAAGGAAACATGACAATTAAATGTAATGTAGTGTGCTAGATGGGATCCTGGAAAAGAAAAAGGACATTAGGTTAAAACTAAAAAAAAATGAATAAACCATGAGCTTTAGTTAATTATGATGCATCAATATCAGTTTGTTAATTGTAGCAAATGTATTGGACAAGTGGAGGATGTTAATAATAGGGGAAACTTGGTACCTGCGTATGGGAATTCTATATTATCTTCTCAATTTTTCTGTAAATTTAAAACTGTTCTTTCAGGGGCCTAGAGCTTAGAGGTATCCCATAATCACAAATGCTTTGGATTTGTTATTATTTTGGTCTATCAAAAAGTTCTTGTGGGGCTTCCCTAGTGGCGCAGTGGTTGAGAGTCTGCCTGCCGATGCAGGGGACACGGGTTCGTGTCCCGGTCTGGGAGGATCCCACACGCTGCGGAGCGGCTGGGCCTGTGATCCATGCCCAGTTGCCCTGCGCGTCCGGAGCCTGTGCTCCGCAACGCGAGAGGCCACAACAGTGAGAAGCCCGCGTACCGCAAAAAAAAAAAAAAGAAAAGCTCTTGTGTACATTACCTACAAAATCTCCATGTTTCAATTACCAACCCATTTACTAAAAAATAGTTACAGAGGACACTAGATCATGGTTTCCCATTCTGAGTTCTTTGGTACTTCGATGCAGTTGGAGATGATGCACCTGGCGGGGTGAGCAACATGTTATTAACAATGATTCAGTCTGGAAATTTATGCATGTCTGGGTCTGTGTGTATTGTGTACTTGTTATTAGCCCGAAAGGTTGGCAAAATTTTTAAGTATGTATTCATCCATTCATTTATTATTGAGTGTCTACTCCATACATCTGGTAGTTGCTAAGAACACAAGAATAAAAGACACATCCCCTGTCCTCAGTGGGCTCTTACCATAAAAGAGATAAACAAGTAAATATAAAATTCTAACATAATATGCTAAGAGTTTTGATGGAGAAAAACACAAAGAGCTGTGGCAGCACATAGGGAGGACATCTAACCTGGACTGGGGTTGATCAGGGAATGTTTAGTCCAAAAGGACAGACAAATATTGAAATAAATTCTATGTCCTTCACCATCTTTATTTATGAAATAGTAAAAATTTTACTTTCCAAGCAGTATAAAGAAGTTTCACTCCCACCTCAAGTAGAAGTGGGAGGTGTGTGTGTGTGTGTGTGTGTGTGTGTACATATATATATATATATATATATATATATATATATATACATGTTTTTGGTTTTTCAGGTTATAAGAAGCAAACCAAATAATCAAGGTAGTACTTACTAGTAATGAGGCTGGGGTGTGTATCTTTAAAGGGGACTGAATGAGAGGCAGTGGCAAAAATTTCTTGTATAACAACACCACCAAACACTTATTAAGCATTCAAGGTGGTGTGTTTAGCAATACTATAAGTATAAAGAAAAATTTAATAAATAGAAAAATTTGATAAATAGAGAATTATGGACGCGTTCTTCTTTTTTTTTTTGGCCATGCCACACGGCTTGCAGGATCTTAGTTCCCCAACCAGGGATTGAACCCGCACCCTCTGCAGTGAAAGCACCAAATCCTAACCACTGCACCACCAGGGAATTCCCCAGTGGACAACTTCTTAATAAATTTTGTTTGCATCCTTATTTCAGGGGTGATTCCTCCTTGTTTCTGATGGATGCAGTTAGCAGTCACTCCTAATGATCAGTAAACAAATATTTTTAAAATGCAAAGAATCTCTTTCAAATTGAACCCAAATGACAAGTAATTCTTTTGTGGCCTGAAAAGTGCAGCACGAATATATATGTAATAAGTTTGGATATTGTTCATTGTCTTTGAATTCTTCATATATGACTTATAAATCTTTTGCCTATGGATAACTAATTTACAACCTATTAAGTCTGTAGATTTAATTAAATTGTGAGTCCTGCCTCTTAATTTTATTGCCTCACATATTTATTCTTTTATAGGTTGTAATTAAGAAATTAACATTAAAACCAAAATGGGTTTTGAGTTTAAGTTTTGTTTTCGAATTGCACAAAAGCTACAAAATACTACTAAATAACTTTCTTCATAGTATTAGAGATAGAGTTTAGAATTCCCAGCTATCTTTTCCTTAAGTACTTAAAAATAGGAATTAATGTATAGTCAGCCTGAATATTCAGGGCCAGTCATGGGAAAGAAGCTTATATTCTCTTATGTTTCAGGAAAAAATAGCTTTAAAGATGATTTTTAACAAAAATACTAAAAAGAATTACCTTAGAAAAGAATTACCTGCAGAAACAAAAGTAAGTTTGGTTAATAAGATTTTACTGAGGTCTGTTTCATATAAGGCAGTATACTGGATGCCATGAAGAAAATGAAAGAAATGTATAAATGGTTCCTGTTTTAAGAAACTTATAATTTACAAGAGTAAAAAAATAGTGAGCAAAGAGTTAATCATGTGGTACACAGGCAGCCCTGAAAATCCAAGATTTTCAAAGGACGTGGTGAAAAGAACATTCAGTCAAGAACAAACACAGAATTTCAGCACAGATTTGTATAAAAGCTGTGAGGAAGACCAAAGCCTAGGATGAGCTGGGCCTTGCCAAAAGAAATTCAGGACAACTAAAAGGACTCTTTAATCTATATTTAGAGTGAGAAAAAGAACAAGGAAGGTGTAGGCATGATGGTAGGGGCGGATGGCGTAATATTGACAGATGATAAAGCAAAATTCTCAACATCTATTTAATTTTCATCTCTTATCAGAAGATGTCTTTGGAGCTAGAAAATAGTCTCTGCCAAAAAAAAAAATGGTATGTGAAACTATGTATGGATTTGACCCACTTGTTTGTAGCAGCATGGGAAGATTAGAAAGGTTCTCTACTTGAAACTAGATTTAGCTTATTGAGTGGGCCAGAGGGAAGTATCAAAGTACAGGAGAGGCAGAGGCAGGTGGTTCTAGAGACACAGATCCAGGTGCAGATGCACGATGGATCAGTTTATCCACCGGAAATGGGAACACCAGATGACAATGCAAAGAAAGCTGTTGGTGGTAGGACCAGAAAGACAAGGTAGCAGAGAATGGAATCCAGAGCTAGTATTTATATACATATAAAACAACCTTAATGAGAGTAGCATTTTGATCCTTGGACTTTTCTAATGTGGAAAATAGGACAATTGCTAAGGCTATGCTGCTAGCAAGAGGAACAGGTGAGATTTGACCCCAGGTCCATATGACTTCACAGTCTCTTTCCTCTGCATGCTGAAGATAGCCCAATAATATGGAATCCCAAGGATAATAAACTTAAAAGTCAAAGGCACCCCTTGGCATCAAGGAAGTCTGTGAGCAGCTATGAGGGCTCCTGTCTTGGGACTGGAGTTTAGGAGTTGGGTGACCTTCTCTGGGCAAAGAGACTGGCAGGAAGAAAGTTAGGTACTAGGCCTATGTGATCTTGGATATATCAAAAGAATGACCTGTCACAGGGACTATGACAGAGGCCAGGAATTAGAAATACAATTCAAGGAAGGAACTTGTTGCTGAGCTGCTTAAGTACTTCCTGCTAAGATGCACATGCAACTGGTAGAGTGGTAAAGGGAAACCCCAGGAGTGTAACTGAGCAGAAGGCCAGGAGAGCAACCTGTCAGATGAGGAAGGAGGACAGAAGGACAGGAAGACAAGAGGAAGGTTTCCAGGGACTAAAAAATAATGAAACTGACAGGTTGCTTGAAATGATCTTTTTAACATTAGAACAAAAAACTGATGACAGACATAGTTGCTCATTGGGGCCAATTAAAACTAATGAGTAAGCACTTAGAAAATTAAAATAGAAGTTTATTTATTTATTTATTTACTTTTAATTTATTTTTTTGGCTGCTCTATGCAGCTTGTAGGATACTAGTTCCCCAACCAGCAACTGCACCCGGGACCTCATCAGTGAAAGCACGGAATCCCAACCACTGGACCACAGGGGAATTACCAAGTTGATTTTAATTTTAGGACAAACTAAAGTTGTAAGAGAAAGGAAACAATCAGAGTACACTATGGGGTTCTATAGTGAATCCTATTTAAACTCTGATTATTGATTTTTTTTTTTTGCAGTACGCGGGCCTCCCACTGTTGTGGCCTCTCCCGTTGTGGAGCACAGGCTCTGGATGCGCAGGTTCAGCGGCCACAGCTCACGGGCCCAGCCACTCCACGGCATGTGGGATCTTCCCGGACCAGGGCACGAACCCGTGTCCCCTGCATCGGCAGGCGGACTCTCAACCACTGTGCCACCAGGGAAGCCCCTGATTATTGATTTTTAAAAATTGTAATATAACGGTATTTAGAAGATGGAAAGAACAGAAGAGGGGGAGGATGGATTGAAAGAGTTAAATCCTCAGTAACAATAACAGGAAGTCAATAGGTAATGTCCAAAATTGATAAATAGTCATATAAGTATTTTATTTAGAAATATGGAGTTAAATAACAGAAAAGTGGTTAAAAGAGTTCAAAGTAGTTGCCAGTAGAGGATGGGCCTGGATGGCATGGAGGTGGGGAGCAAAGGTAGAGCAATGACAGCAGAGGACTGCTTTTTTCACTGTAAGTCATTTCGTACTATTTGATTTATCACTTACATCCTTGTATTATTATGAAAAAATTGCTAACTTTTTAAAAGCAGGTGGGATTTGATTGACTGAAAAAGGGAAAGGGGAACCACACCCAAACTAATTGTGGATCTTCCCAAGAAAGCTTCAGAGAAGCTTCAAGCTCTAGTCAATATAGTTAAAGACAAGGAGTGAGCCATGGGACAATCATCAGATAACTCATTAAAGAACTTTTGAACCACCTGGAACACCTCCCCTTTCCTCCTCAGAAACAGAGTTGCTGGTGGCAGCAGCTTTGCCCTAGGCCGAAAGTTGTCAGACTACTGGGCTTGTTTTCAGGCTTGTTAAAACCCAGACTGCTGAGCCTCACCCCCAGAGTTTCAGTAGGTCTAGGGTGGGGCAGAGAATTTGCATTTCTAACAAGTTCCCAGGTGATGTTTAGGCTGCTGCTGGTCTGGTACCACACTGAGAACCGCTGATCTAGGCAGAAGCTAGAACTGCTCTCTAAAGAAAGTGGGCAGCATGCCTAAGGAGGGGTCCTAATAAGGGTACTGAGGGCTGAGAGAGAAATGCAGCAGAGCTTAGGTAACTCCAGGCCTCCACAACAGACGCCAGGAAAAAGAAGGAAGAGAAGAAGGAGTAAAAGATAGGGACAGAAATACACTGAGCTGCTATTTTCCCAGAATAAAGCCCTTCTTCCTTTGATAATTGAGAAGTCCCCCAACCTGCGGGCCTGATACTCACAGACCTGATCTGAATGCCTGTAAGCACTCCCTGGCCCACCTACCTAAAACTCACACAGTAAGGGCTCCCATTCAAGGAAGAACCATGTGGATAAACTGCAGAAAAAGCCCAAACCAGCTCATACTAATAAAGAGAAATGTGTATTATAAATGTGAAGGGACAAAAAGGCATGTGAGGAAAATCAACGGTGTAAAAGAGAAGGGCTAATGTGGAAAACAAACACACAAAGAAACAACAACTCACCCTAGAGGAAGCATAATTCAGGAACACAAGAGAAATATACCTTTCTTAATTCTAATGAGTAGCCTCAGAGAAAGTTGAGAGCAAATTTCAAGAAAAAAGAGTAAGCTGCTATGAAACAGGAACCTTCATAGCTCCTTCAGAATTCCTCACAGAGTTTGAGGAACCTAAAAATTATGACTATTAGAGTAAAAGAAAAAAAGTGAAGGAGTGAAATAATGAATGAACAAAGCTAAAGGCCAAATTAGTGATCTAGAAGATAAACCTAAGGACATCTCCCAGAACATAATGCAAAAAAGACAAGCAAATAGGAGATATGTGAGGGAAATTGAGACACAGAAGATGAAGAAAGTCCAATATTTATCAAATGGAAGTTCTGCAAGGAAAGAAAACAAAGAGGGGAGAAAAATCAAAGAAACAATAAGGAGAAAATTCCCTAAGCTTAGGAATGGAATGAATTATTTCAGATTAAAAGGGCCCACTGAATGCCAAAGCAAAGCAGTTATAATGAGACCCACAGGGAGGTGTCCTTGGTGAAAATCCAGAATAAAATTCAGATTAAAATTTATGTATGTATGTATTTATATTCAAAGTTTCTAGAAAGAGAAAGCATGTTACCTGCCAAGGAATAAGAATCAGTCTGACTTCAGACTTATCAACATGGCTAGATGCTTGAATGTCTTCTAAGTGGGTCCAGCTTCATAATTTGTAGGGCTCAGAGAAAATGAAAATGTGGCATTCCATAAAAAATTATTAAGAATTTCAAGATGGTGACAGCAGAGACTTAAACCAAACAAGGGCCCTTTTAAGCATAGAGCCTCATTAAGCTGTGCTTCCTTTATTTCAGGCCATTCTCGGCTTCCAATGCTTGTTGTATTTCATGCCACTCTCTTTCTTGGGGTGGACAGGTCTCATGCCAGTGAAGGCAGCCCTGCTTCCAGGTTCTGAGAAGCAAAGACTTTGAACCTAAAATCCTATACTCAGCCAAACTGTCAATTAAGTAGAAGTGCAAACAGATGTTTTTGGACTTGTAAGAATTTAGAAAATTTGACACCTACCCTATGTGAAAAAAGTATCTGAGTAGTTTTCAAAAACAAACGAACAAAAAACAAAAACAAAAACCCCAGAGCTTCCAGAAAAACAAATCAAGGACTCCAAGAAATACAGTGGCTTGAAATACCAGAAACAGTGTTAGCTGAGAATGACCTAGAAGTAAAGGAAGTTTAAAAAATAGGGGACACATTAGGCATTGATGCATAAATAATTTTTCTTTAAGCTTCAAAGATTTAATGACATTGGATTACATTCCTTCCCTGCCAATCATTGTTGGTTCAGTGATGAATAATATTTAAATAATTATAATATTGTAATGGCTTTTTAAATGATTTTTATTTTTAGAATCAATCTACAGTCAAAACACAGAAAACGTTACCTATGGTCACAGAATGTAAATATTTTAAATCTTGATAATGTAAAAAAAAAAGTCTAATAAAGAAATGAGAGGCAGATGAGAAAAGAAAGGAAATGAAAGTGTGCAAATTTCTTCATCTATCAGCAGAGAGTCAATGGGATCTGCCTGAATTTGATAAACCCAGAAATAAAGGCTTTAGTATTTTATATGAAGTTGTAAGATATCCCACAGAAGAACTAAAGAACTGAAAGAACATATCTAATAAAAACTGGTTAGAGAAAGTAGGCAGCATTATAGATGTGTTAAATTCTTCATTTGCACAGCAAGGAATTAGTAGATACTTTCTACATTGATAAATCAGGAAAGAAAGTCATAAACAAATTATCTGGGGTTCTATAATAACCACCATCAAACGTAAAACAGAAAATCTTTACAATGGGGGCTTCTAAGGAGTGAGTCTTAGGGATCCATTTGGGGAAGGGAATGTGATGTTTATTTTCCATCTTATACTTTTATTTTATACTTTTCTGGATTGTTCTAATTTTGCTATGTGCATGCATTGTTTCTATAATTACAAGTCAGTTAAGCAAAAAAAAAGGCAACGAGAGAGAGAGGGATCAGTAGCAGCCATTACGGCTTGAACTTATCTTTCTTTCCTGGTTACTAGACTGGTAGATCACGGGAACTCACTACACCATGTCCCACTCCCTCTTCTAGGAGCCAGGGGTACAGCAGTGAACTTTAAAATTAAAAGAAAACAAGTAACTGAAAAAAAAAAAAAACAAGTAACTGTCCTCATGGAACTTGCATCCTAGTATAGGAAGCTGAAATCCTAGGTGATAAGCTCTACATAAACTTCAATTAAGGAAAGGCCAAGGGGATAACTGGGTGGTAGTTTTAGATTGAGGGAAGGCCTCATGAGAAAGTGACTAAATGACTAAGACGTGAAAGTGATGAGGGACTGGTCATCTGGCTACCTGGGGAAAGCATTCCAGACAGAAGAGCTAGTACAAAGGTCCTGGGGCAGGAATACACCCTGTAAGTTCCAGGAACAGCAAGGAGACCAGAGTGGCTGGAGTGGAGAAAGCAAAAGGGAGTGTTGTGGGGGCAAGAATATGAGAGAGGAAAGGGGATAGGAGCTAATACACCATCAAAATTTCCTTCTAACTATATGGGGCATTTATAATTCTATAAACTGCATTATCAAGCATATTCTTGACAGGCAAGAACTATCACTTCAACTAGGCATTGATGAGAACCAAATCACCTGTGTACAAATTTATATGCCTGATGAGTGAAAGAATTTTCCAGACTAGCTTCTGGCTCCACACATTTAAAAACCTAGTGTCTCCTCCTTTATTCACGTGTTTCATATCAAATTACTAATTCTAACCCTGCATCTTCCTGACATGAAACATGGTGAATCAACAAAGTGGGCAATGGGAGTGTACCTGGTTCACAGTTGTGTGATGAAGCTGGTTCATTGTGGCTCACAGGAGTACATTGGTAGGTTTTCAGGAATTTGGTGAGTCAGTTGTTAAACAGAGACATTATTAAAAATTAAATAATATAAACTTCCAATTAAATAAATAATAAAACCAAAGATAATAAATACTCAACACTCATCATATTCCAATTATCTCACTACGTTTTACCATTACTATGCTCTTAAGGTTGTTTACATCTATTGAATCTGTATGATGCAAATACTACCTAATGGTGTATACTCTTCCCAACTCCACTTACAGTGATGTCACATTGACAGCTTGAAATGGGCCACGGTGGGAGTATTTACACCATAGAAATCGGCAAACTTTACAAATCCAGTTGCTAAACATTTACTAGTACACCACCACCTGGTAGCCATTCCTACCCCAGGACAGCTAGCCAGATCTGACTACAACCTATGTGCCTATGTTCCACAAAAACAAAAAATGAAACCCCAAGTCAAATTTCCCTTAGCTGTGGCCACTCTCCCATCACTCAACAGGAGGAGAAGTGTGATGGAGAAGAAGTCGGAGTGGAAAGAGGCAGTGGTTTCAACCAACTGCAGTTAAAATATCTTTTGCAAATTTTTAAAAAACAAGATTATGTGAACACTTTGCTAGGGCACCTCCTCAGGCATTGGAGGAAGCTCCAAAAAGTTAAGGGCCCTGAAATGTAAACTCCATTAGCTTCATGGTAAATCTGCTTCTGCTCCAGAACTTTCTAGATGTTTCTACTGTCAACAATGCCTCCTGCCCAGGGCCAAATTTAGGGCTGGAGGCAAGTGGGGTGTGGGGACATCGAGAGCCCTGGCACCAGACACTTTCTCCATGCTCTTTTCTAGGACTGCCCAGTGGCCCTCGTGCACATGCTCTGGAAGTACTTTGCATTTCCCCTGCACTCTTTCTGTCTGAAAGCAATGCCCTTGTGGCATGTATTTCTTATGCTTAGTTGCCACATCTGTATTAATTTTCTACGACTGCTGCAACAAAATGCCATAGACTGGGAACTGTAAACAGTGGAAATCATTTTCTCATGGTTCTGGAGGCTAGAAGTCCAAGATCAAGGTGTTGGCAGGACTGTTTTCTTCTGAGGCCTCTTTCCTTGGCCTGAAGACAAACATCCTCCTGCCTCTTCACATGGCTGTCCCTCTGTGCTCTCATGCTCCTGGTGCCTCTCTCTGTGTCCAAAATTTCCTCTTCTTATAAGGACACCAGTAAGACTGGATTAGGACAGACTCCAAAGACCTCATTTGAACTTAATCGTCTCTTTAAAGATTTTATCTTTAAATACAGTCACATTCTGAGGTACTGGGGGTTAAGACTTCAACAGCTGAATTGGAGGGGGAACACAATTCATCCCATAATACTATCCTCCCTGGAGACACTAAGCCTCAGAGTCTTATCCTAGCATTAATAATAAAAAGACTGCTAAAGGACCTGACTTATCAAGAAGGGAAATACAGCAGTAAGCATTTCAAAATCTATCACACTTACAGAATTATTCAATAGAGATCCATAGAGAATAGGGTCAGAACTAGGGCCAGTGTCTGGAAGCTACAGGGAAGCAGGTTTTACTTTTGTGTGAAAGTGCTGTGCAGAAGTGGTTCTGCCTGGTACCCAAAGAGCTCTCCATCACCTGATGCACTCAAATAGAACTCAGTTGTCAGAGAGAGGTGCCCGAGCAGAAGCTGGAAAACTAGTCAGAGGGTATTCACACACCAGATAAGGTTTTGAATTAGATGACCTTCAAAACCCTACTAACCCCATATTCCCCAATTTTTTTCACAACCAAGATGGCAAACACAGCACTAGATTTAGCAAATCTCTTATTTAAAAAATGTAGAATAGGTTATAATTCAAAACATACTTCATAACTTAGAATTATGGCTAAGTAATTTTAAGTCATTTTCCTTTAACATTTTATCTGGGAAATATCTGAAATGATTGAAAAGCAAAACAGAAACAAAATTTCCCAAGCTCCAAGATTTGAAATTCAAGAAAAAGATTCCAGATCTCAGCATGAAATGATCCAAAATAGGCAATATAATTTTCACATCTCTTGGAAAAATACTGAGTCATATTGTCCACCCACATCTTACAAAAATAACAGAAGTCCAATGATTCAAGCAAGATACACTCTGCCATTGTCTGAAGGAAACATTTGAGTCATTCAGGAAAATGAGAAGCAAAGTCCTGTCAGTGACAAAAGTTTAAATTCCACGTCCCAAGGAAAATTTTGGAGTGAGGAATTCTTTCCAGCTTCAGACATGCTTCTTCCTCGTACCCTGGGATACCCGAGGGCCAGAAATCGCCCTCTGCCATGAGAACAACACAGAGCACTTGTTGAACAGGCAGAGCACGGCCAGGAGTCCAGTGAGCAGTGACTAAGACTCGATAAACGGTCCCCAGGGAGAAGGTTAAACATCCTGGATGAAGGGTGCAAAAGTCTTGCTAGAGACCCTCACGACCCACAGGGCAGCTGGAGGCCACACCTCATCCACCCTCTGAACTCCCTTCCTCTCCCAGACTTCCTCTGTCTTTTTCTGGACTCAGGAGCCGCAGCCTAGCCCTCCACCATGTCTGTATAACCCCTGCCCTCCCTCTTGCCAAGCCTGTTCGGTGCCTTATCCCCCTTCCTTGCTTGTACATCCTTGCTCTCCTGTTCCCCATTAACCCTTTTCTCTCCCTTCCTGCAAGCCCAGGTTTCCTTGAGCACTGCCTAGCAGAGGGTCTGATGGCAGTAACTGTCCAAGAAGTGTCTGACCTGGAGAAAATGACAACAAAGCCAGAGGAATTCTAAACAAGCTGTCACTCCTCTAGGAACTGATCTAGCCATCTCCTTCTTCCATGAGAACTTGGGTGCCTCTCTTTCCTCATTATCCATCATTATCCAATCCCTGGTATTCTGTTTGCATCATAAGGACTTCACTGAAATGCCTCCGTCACCCCCAGTCAAATGAATAAAAAAGAGTCTTTACCAGGCCCTATGAATTCTTTAAAAATGTTTCTCTCACTGACCCTCTCTCTCCCATCCCCTCCTTCCTTCCTACCACACACCTGGATTCTGGCAGTCCCCAGACCCAGAATTTCTCCAAAGCTTTAGCTTCTCACTCCTCCAGTTCAGCTTGAGGCATCTTCCTAAAGTACCTCACTGATCCACACTGGCCTGCTCATGAAACTTCAGTGGAGCCCCATCATCTCCTAAATGAATGAATGAATGAATATATATATGTCATATATATCTATATATGTATAAATATATGAATATATATATATGTCTATATATATATATGTAGATATATATATATCTTGACAAAGCCAAAAATCTGTAAGGTAAGCCAGCAGGCTGGAGACCCAGGAAAGAGTCGATGTTGCAGCTCAAGCCTGAAGGCAGTCTGCTGGCAGAATTCCCTCTTCCTTGGGAGAGACTGGTCTTTTTCTTAAGGTCATCAACTGATTGTGTCAGGCCCACCACCCGCAATATGGAGAGCAATCTGCTTTCTCAAAGTCTACCCATTTAAACATTAATCCCATCCAGAAAATACTGCCTTAATACTGTCAGCTTGTGCTGCTATTTCAAATATCATAGACTGGGGCTTCCCTGGTGGCGCAGTGGTTGAGAGTCCGCCTGCCAATGAAGGGGACGCGGGTTTGTGCCCCGGTCCGGGAAGATCCCACATGCCACGGAGTGGCTGGGCCCGTGAGCCATGGCTGCTGAGCCTGCGCATCCAGAGCCTGTGCTCCGCAACAGGAGAGGCCACAACAGTGAGAGGCCTGTATACCACAAAAAAATAAAAAATAAAAAATCATAGACTGGGTAGCTTAAACAACAGACATTTACATCTCACAGTTCTGGAGGCTGGGAAGCCCAAGATCAAGGTTCTTGCCAATTCAATTTCTGGTGAAAGCCTACTTTCTGGTTTGCAGATGGATGCCTTATTGCTGTAGTCTCATATGGCAGAGAGAGAGAAATCACCTCTCTCACATCTCTTCTGATAAGAGCACTAATCCCATCAGGAGGGCTCCACCTTCATGATGTAATCACCTCCCAAAGGCCCCACCTCCATATACCATCACATTGGGGATTAGGGCTTCAACACATGAATTTGGAGAGACACAAACATTCAGCCCATTGCAAATGCCTTCACAGAAACATCTAGAAATATCTGGGTGTTGTGGCCTAGCCACGCTGACACATGAAATTAACCACCATTAACCATCTCCAAACTCTGAGGTTGGCTTCCTCAACTCAAGACACCGCTGAGCTCCATTTGGGTCTTCCTCCCTTTACTGCAACTGGAAACTCTCCAGGTAGTGATCTGGGGGAAATTCATGGTGCTCCTCATTTGTTTCTATTCTTTCAGGTATTATTGTCTTGCACTGCCTGTTGTACCATGGCTGAAAAATATTGCTTCATATATTCTGCCTGGTTTTTAAATTGTTTTAGATGAGAAGGTAAATCTGATCTGTGTTGCTCCATTATGGCTAGAAGCAGAAGTCTATCTCTGCATCATGCTATGAAGAGGGCTTTGTTCATCTACATGATCAATAATAGTGTAAAATAGCATTGTTTTCTGATTTTAAAATGAGTCTGTTTATCACAGAAAACTTTGTCACTACAGAAAAATACAAAGAAAAAAACAGTTCACACATAATCTCTTACATTTTGCTGTATAATCCTCCTCTCTTTATGAATACGTTTATGAATATTACTATTATCATTAGCTCGGTAAACACTTTTTTAAAAAATTAAATTTATTTATTTATTTTTGGCTGCATTGGGTCTTCGTTGCTGCACACTGGCTTTCTCTAGTTGTGGCGAGTGGGGGCTACTCTTCCTTGTGGTGCATGGGCTTCTCGTTGCGGTGGCTTTTCTTGTTGGGGAGCATGGGCTCTAGGCGCGCGGGCTTCAGTATTTGTGGCACGAGGGCTCAGTAGTTGTGGCTCGCAGGCTCTAGAGCACAGGCTCCGGAGTTGTGGTGCACAGACTTAGTTGCTCCGAGGCACGTGGGATCTTCCTGGACCAGGGATCGAACCTGTGCCCCCTGCATTGGCAGGCGGATTCTTAATCACTGCGCCACCAGGGAAGTCCCTCGGTAAACACTTTTGAATGAAACCAGTGAAAGGGCCAGGGACCATGCACAAATTCTCAGAGAATCCCCTTTACTCCTTGCAGGGGAAGCAAATGGCTGTAAGCAGGTAGATAGAGCTGCTGAACGAGGAGGTCCCTTCTTGGGGAGATTAAAGAGTTTGGAGGAAAGGAATTTGAATACAGAGCCCAAACCTGATCAGCTTTTGAGGTGTGAGTTGCCCTAAGTTGGCAGGCCCCAAAGCCTCTCTTTCCAGAACAAAGATACTTTCCCTCCAGGAGAGGAAAGTAGAGAGGGTGTCTTGTGGCATGCCAGAGAGTCTAGTCTGAAACGTTGGATGCTGGATAAAAGGAGGGCAGAATAGATCTGAGACGGCACAGGTGCTCAGCCCTGCTGAGGCGACGCCCTCTACACCCTGCTGGAGAAAGGGTGACCCCGAGTTTCCTGACTTCACAGATAAAATGCCCTCATCCCTTCCTCCTCCTGCCCTGCTCACACCAGGTGGACCACGAATATTGGTTGGAATCGTGAAAGAAATATATGATTAAGAAGGTCTCTGAGAAGCCAAGTCTTTTTCTGGAAAGCTCTGTCTCTCCGAGATGGCTTCACCTTAGCGTCTTGTTAGTGCTGCCCACACTGGATCTGAGGTGTCCTGCACTCACTCCACAGGGACAGGGGGTCTAATTAATTGGTTCACAGACGCTGAAGTTTTTATCACCCTTCGCTTTTCAATTGTCTGACCCTCAACCATTGTTTAGGGGACCAGGCCGGCGACCTTTGACTCCTGCCATTGACCTCTGACCTCTCAATTGCTTTAGGTGGCTCTCTGTCTGCGAGCAATGGGGGAGGCTGGAGAGGGGAGAGGGAAGTTCAAGTGTCTACCAAGCATAAGTAGAAGAAACTCTGGATGAGAATCCAACAGAAAGCACTGAAATAGATAGCAACAGAGTACAGAGAGGGCGTCAGAAAACCAGATCCTTTTCTGTGCATTAAACACCAGTGACCCTGAGGCTGGAGACAGCCAAGCAGCCTCAGCTCAGATAAGCTCATCGCACCCAGAAAGCCATCTTCCGTGGTAACCACGTTTCAGTTCTCATTGACAGGGCTTAAGCAAGAGCCCCTATTTCCCCTCTTTCTCATCTCGGTCCTGGAAGGCAGGCAGGACGTTATGGGAGCTGAGAGCACAGGCTCAGAGCGTTACACACCAGGGTCTGCACCTCCGCCCCCCAACCAACACCAGTGAGACCTTGGGGGAGACTCCCACGTACATGGTGGGGCTGAGTTTAAGAGCACCTGCCTCACGAGGCTGTTGTGAAGAGTCAATGAGGTAGGAGTATAAATTGTTTAGAATGTCCCTGGGACACAGCAAATCCCAGTAAATCTGAACTGTTATTCTTTTATTTTCCAGAATTTCTCTTTGCATGTTCCTTTAATTATTTGGTTTTATTTAAAGAAATTATGAGGGTAAAGTTGTAGATTGTTACAAAAAGTTGAAGACATGATGAAACAAACGTTTCTGGTAAAAAAGAAAAAAAAGGGAACAGGGGCACTTGGGGAAAGAGAAATATATTTAATGGGAAAGACACACAAATGCCCTCTTAAAGACTGAAAAAACGTTGATATTTGGGAACATTAAAATGTACTATGTACAACTTGTTCACAGAATGCTTTATCTAATAACTATAAGAGCATGGCTTACCTAGGCATGAACTGTAAACTTATCAGTTGACTTTATTGTTATATGTTTTGAATTCTTTTTGTGAATGAAACTCCAAAATGTCAAAGGAAACTGACTTGTCAGTTTTTGCCTATTTATGAGAATCAGACAAATCTAAGAACTGGGGGTTGGGGTAGGGGTCATCCTCACAGTAAAACAAAGCAAGTCATTATGTTCTCTGCACACCGTGTCCTCCACTGTGTCAAAAAAGATACAGAAAGCTCTGGTTTCCAGAAAAGGAGCTGAGAATAAAACGAACCCAGATTCACAGAGAACATCTGTTTATCCTCCCCAGTGCTCTAATCAGTCTTGTTTTGTGTGCTGCCACTAACGTCAATTTCTGCGTTTTCTTTGTTTCCTTTTTATCACCTTCAAGGATTTTGGAAGAATGTCCTTTCATCCAAACTAAAATGAATTGACTTATCTCTTCCATGCTAGATTATTTCTGGAACAAATACATGTAATTTGTTTGTTCACTCTTTTTTTGGTTTAAAAACAGACATGGCCCCTGCCCCTGAGGAGCTCACAGGCTGGGGAGGAGAGAGACTTGTCCAGAAGTAAGTGCAGTGCAGGGTTACAGGAGCAGTGTCAGGTGCTCGGAGGGGGCCCTGGGGGACAGTGCCCGTCCAAAAGGAGAGGAGGCTAAGTCTGCCCATGGGTGGGAGGGTTAGGAAAGCTTTGGGGGGGGTGCATTTGAGGACTCCTTTTCAGGTACACTTTCCAAATGGACTTCCTCTTTCATATTCTGCAGTACTCGGGGGGTCTGTGGAGTCATCGGGGGCCACTACTTGCAAAGGCCTCATGGAAGCACGGTGGGAATATTTTTAGTCTCAAAATTAGCTGACATCATCAGTGTTACTCGTGAAGAGATGACTGACAGAGAGCTCAGCCTAGCCTATGTTTCCTCACTCAGTCAGTTTCTGTTCAATGCCTACTGTGTGCCCGGAGGTTAGTTTCCCTGATGGCCTTCACAGAGCTCCCCCAGTTCAACCCAGAAGTCATTCTTATCAAGGACAATGATCCTTATATCTAGAGGTCCTTTGGGCACCTCATATTTAACTTTAAAGAGCTTCTTTGCTTTTTATAAATGCTCATAGCACCTTATCAGGGGACCCCTTCCAAGATTCCCTGCAGAGCGTCAGTGTTGTTTTTCTTCCAGACATTCTTTTCTTTTTATCTTTTCTTGGAGATGGTATCTACCCGAGTGGCTTTTATGGGGATAACAAAAGGTCATGGCTGAGAGATGAGTATCCTCTCAGCAGTAATATCTTAAGTCTTAGTATAAGGAAGGGTGTGAAAGGAACAGGAGTCTGGGTGGAAGGGGGGTGAGCAGATGGACTGTGGCAAAGTCTTGGGGGGGAGCAAGCCACAAACCTTGGGCTCCCAGGGTCTCAGGAGAAAGGGGCCAGCGCAGAGAGGGTGGGGAAAGGCTGCCAGACCCTGTCACTGCCCCATCTGCTTCCCCCTCTGTGTAAACACCAGGTCCTAAAGATAGAGCCCTCCTCTGACTTCTAGAAGCATTTATCCTCTGGACTACCTTCCCCAGATTTAGGGATAAATAGATGTAGGCGACCTTGAACAAGGAGGGCAATTCCTGGAAGGGACTTGACTCAAGAGCGAGCAGACACCTGCTCCCAGCAGCACCCACAGAACCCACTGCTGAGGGCTGTGATTACATAATAAGTGACTAACCGTTACCCCTACTTCTCACTTTGTGTCTACACTGGATGATAAACATGCTGTAGGAAAGACTTGCCCTTCCAACTTTAAGTGTCCCTTAATCACCACGCCATGCCTCTTGAAGGCCTCCCCAGACAGGATTACCAAATGGGCCTGCAAAGACCATACTCCATCCTTCATGCTACAGGGATGCCAGCCACAATAAACGTGCATGCAGAGGACTGCATCCTGGTTTGGGATTCCTTGTCTTCCCATCAGGAAGCTTCAGGTCAAGAGTGCCTCTCAGAAACTCAACCTCCTGTTGACTCAGAGTGCGACACTGGGCTCCAGCCTCAGCATCACCTGGGAACTCGATAGAAAAGCAAATTCTCAGCACAGCTCAGACTTATGCATCCGAAGCTCCAGGGGTGGGGCTGGTGACGAGGGTCCTAACAAGCCCTATTGTGACTCAGGTCCACTCTTCGGGAACATGGCTTTAGTTATGCAGTCTACAAGGGCCCACACCTGGCTGGGGAAGACAAGGACAAGCACGGGAAGGACAGAGTATCAAGGGCAGGGTGTCCATCCAAGGACTCACCCTGGCCCAGGAAACAGGGGAAGGAGCCAGGCAGGCCTGATGCCACCTGAGATGAGGTGTGACAAAGGGGGATGAGCATCTCTGTGGGAGCCCCGCCTCCTGCCGTGTTCTAAAGGTCTCCAGGCTGGGCTGTCGTTTCCTTATTGCAGTTGAAGGGAGGTGCCCTGGGTGCTACTTCCTTGGCTGAGAAAAAACAAACTTCTGCCCAAGCCACTCCCCTCTGTGGGAAGCAGAAGTGACACAGAGCCATAGACCGGAGGAAGGGGGCTGACTGGGGTCCTCTGGAGATACCAAGACTTTCTGCTTTACTTTGATAGCATAACCCCCGCCATCCTAGGAAAACAGAAGTGGCTCCCTCAGGAAGCTGGTTCCATTTCTGTAACTGCCCACGAAGCAAGAATTTCCTGAAACCTGTACGTATTCCGGACTCGGAAGACAGAGCTCTGTCTGATAGGTTCATGGATCCCAGTTAAGAGAGAGCGGACTCACTCACCTGAACAAGCAGCCGATGGGCCGGCCTGTATCAGGGGGAGGAAGACACAGGAAGACTGAGGAGCCAGGCTGGAAGGAAGGAAAGGCCCTGAGGCCAGGAGGGGAGGAAAGGAGAGGAGAGAGTTGGGGGCATGAAAGTGCAGGACCAGAAGCCGGGAGCCTCGGAGGCCAGGGAGGAAACAAGCCCTGCTAGAGCAGAGAATCCTGCAAGATGAGCTGGGCAAGGGGTCAAGCCAGCCTTGGAGCCCCCTCCATAGGGTTGCCAGATAAAATACAGGATGTTCGGTTCCATTAGAATTTCAGATAAACAAAGAATAATTTTTAGTATAAGTATGTCCCAAATATTGCAAGACATTTTTGTTCTAAAATATTATCTGTTGTTTATATATTTTATAATTCCTCATTTGCTCCTCAGTAGTATCTTATGAGGCAGTTCTAGCATCACCATCATTCCCATTTTACAGACGAGAAAACTGAGTCACGGAGTTGCCCTCGGCCACACAACTAGCGAGTCTGTTTCCACAGTCTGTGCTCTTAACTTCTAGGCTACCTTGCAGAGTTTGGAGTCCCTCTGACCTTGATTCAAAGTCTGGCTCTGCCACCTACTAGGTGATGACCTAGTAACAGTGACCTCTGGCAAGTCACTGAACCTTGCTGAGCCTCAGTTTCCTCAGATAGTTGCTGCCTCACAGGATTTTGTGCGAATTAAGTGAGGTAATTGAACAAAAGGGAAGTGCTCAATAAATGGTATTTTAATGAGGAGGAAGAGGAAGAGGAGGATGGTGGTGATGCTGGGCCTTGAAACCCAGAAAGGGGAGTCACTTATGATGCTACAGGAAATGAGGAACCACGGGCAGGCTCTGGGGTGGTAGCAGAACCTGCCATTTCTTCGGCCATCTCACGCCACCTCTTCCCTAATACCTGGTCTGCTCAGTTCCCTAACTTGTCTCCCTGTCCCAACCTATAGGCACTGAGCTGCCCCATCCCTCGTGTGACAGAAGCTTCCTGTCCGGAGTTCCCAGGAGCCTCGGAGCCCAGAGTCCCTCGTTGCTGGTGGCAGGGCTTCGTTGCCTGCACTTCTAGCTCACATTCCTGACTGGAAGTAGTGCAGGCTTTTTCCCCTTATCTGTCAGTCCCTCCGTTCTCTGTCCAGATGTTCCTACATCCCAGTTCTTGCTGCCATCAGGGGAAAAAATCCAACAGATGGAGCATTTTGCGCCCATCACCACCACATATGACAAACGGTTTCCCCTCTCTGTTATGGAACTCAGCCTAATTCAGACTGCCCATGCGCATGCTCTGAACTCCTTTAATCTACATATCTTCTGAGTCAGATCCAGAGAGAAAATATCTGGTGATTGGGTTCGGTTTTAATCATTTCCTGCCTTCTCAGGACAAGTCAGGTCTCGAGTTTCGCTCTGGGCCCCTCAGCTTCCCACTGAAGCAGCACCCCCTCCTCCAGGTCTCCTTAGCAACGGGGCATCCCTGACCGACAAACCTCACATTCTCACACCTGGGCTGGGCGTCTGAGGTGCTGGGGACCCAGCCCTCAACAAAGAGTGCCTTCTGCTAGGACTGTGACTGTTTACATGTTTATGCCTTATGATTTTTTTTTTTTTTTCACCATCAGTGCTTCATGTAGGTATCAATCCTAGTAAATAAACTTTAAAAATGTCAGTTCTGTCATTGGAACACTCTGCTTCCCAGGACTGAAAGAGCCACCATCAGCCCTGCCCTTCTATAGCCCTGACTGGCTCTCATTCTGATCTGTAGGACTCTTTTGTTCCAGGTTGTGTTTTAAGCAGTGTGGATTACAGCAGAGAAAAAGAGAGAAAAGATTCCTCCCTTCATGGGGCAAATAATATTTTGGACCCAGATTCCAACCATGTGGTCACTCCCAGTCTCTAACTCACTTTCTTGTCTTGACTTTCTGGACCAGTGGTCCCTGTCTCCAGACTGCCCACCAGGCTCTGGTTCTGCACGCACCTACCTGCCAACTGTGACGGGCATCTCCAGATCTCGCCTGTTCCCGTGCCCCTCACCCATGTGGCCCTTGTAAGTCTCTAGCTTTTCTCAGACCCTCCCAGCCCTAGTGCTGACTCCTACCCTGAAGACCCTCAGTCGCCCACCCTGCAACACTGACAGCACCGGAATCTGGCCATCTGGCCCTCAGAAACTGTCCCCGGCTCCACGCCAAGCTGCACTACAGACCGGCCCTCGGTTCCCTAGGAAACCACAGGCTGAACTGGCTGCTAAGTCAACGGAGGGTTTTGACCGTGTGGTTGGCCACCTGGGCAGAAGCCTTGCTGATTGCTTTCTTACCTGGCACTTGCCCTTCCTAAACTCTGGAGCCAACCCTATCTGAGTCACCTGGGCCTTGGAAACCTGTTCCTTTGGAGTCATCTACAACTTGGAAACCCAGTCCTGCTGGATCACAGCCACCGTGGATATGTGATGGGTGCCCTGCCTTCATTAAATCTTTTGGCCTCTGAAATATTTTGTCTTGTTCCTGGTGTTCCTCCTGGATGTCCTAGGCCTGTGAGAGCTGGACTCCAAGAACCGGCCACCCTGTCCCTAGAAACCAAGTCTCTAGGTCGGCAGAGTCTTGGTTACTTTCCTAGATCAGCAAAACCCCGCAGCCGAGTCCTGCCTTCACTCGCCCCTCCACTCACTCATCCACTTATCCAGGCAACAAACGTTTACAGAGCATGTGCTTTGGAGCCACATAATGTGCTAGTTGCCCAACAAGGAATGGCAAGACATGCTTCCTGGACTAGAGGAGCTCACAGCCCAGTGGAAGGTGTCAAAGTAGATCTAATCCATTTCAATGATGTGACTGGTGTCACCGTGGGATGGAGCAAGTTCCAGATACCAGGGGAGCACCTGGGAAGGGCATCTAACTCATGCCCAGGGGGTCAGGGACTGTCTTCCTCAGCAAGTGGCACAGGGTCTAAGCTGAAGCCTGAACGGCGGCAAGACCTGGTGAACAGGTTCAAGTGGGGATGGCAGATCTCACGTGTGAAAACCCACAGGGAGAGCAACTCACAATGGGAAATTGAAAACATCAACATGACTGGGGCAGCTGGAGAGGGAGGCAGGACCTGCCCATAAAGGAACTGGTTGGTACTGTGAAGGTGATGGGGAGCCGCTGAGGGAGTTTAAGTGGTACCCACCCCACCTGCTCTACCCTTAAGGACCAACAGTTACACTCTGGGAAGCTCGCTCTGCCATCTGATGGAGAATGAATGAGAGCGAAGGCAAGGTTGTGGGCAGGAAGAGGTGACTGGAAGGATTCCAAGCATGTGATGATAACAGCCTGCACCAAGGGAGCAGTAAAAAGTACTGGGGATGTAAGAGCAATGGGACTTAGTAGTTTTGACTGGACATGAAGTGTGAGGGGAAGGGAGGGGTCTGGAATGATGCCCAGGAGGTCAGGATGATGGACGATGGGAGCGTGGTGGTGCCATAAACTCTCATCAAGGGATAGAGGAGGAATGAGAAACGAGGTTCTGAATAGGAAAAGCAGTGCTGACTTAAGGTGGCCACAGGACATCAAGTGAGGGAGCTGTGTCTCCAGGAGCCATCTTGGCCAAAGACAGAGGTCTGAGAGGCGGCGTGCCGAGTAACTGAAGCCACGCGCACTGCTGAGTGAGAAGAGCCGAAGGCTGACGGGGGAGCATAAAGACGTAGGAATTTATGTAGTCTTGGAACTTCCCTGGCGGTCCAGTGGTTAAGACTCCGCACTTCCACTGCAGGAGGTGTGGGTTCAATCCCTGGTCGGGGAACTAAGATCTCACATGCTGCCTAGCCAAAAATAAATTTTAAAAATAAATAGGGCTTCCCTGGTGGCACAGTGGTTGAGAGTCCGCCTGCCGATGCAGGGGACACGGGTTCGTGCCCCAATCCGGGAAGATCCCACATGCCGCGGAGTGGCTGGGCCCGTGAGCCATGGCCGCTAAGCCTGTGGGTCCGGAGTCTGTGCTCAGCAATGAGAGAGACCACAACAGTGAGAGGCCCGCGTACCGCAAAAAAAAAAAAAAAAGAATTAAAAATAAATAAAATGATGAAGAAAGAAAAAATATTATTTAAAAAAGAAATTTGCATAGTCTCAAAGTGTCTTCCATACCTGACACTTCTATTAACTATGACAAAAAAGTAACTTTACAATGCAGAAACCTGCCAGCCACCACCTTCACCCAATGATCAAAACGAACATCGCCACTAACGTGGCAAATAGACAACATGGGCCTCCCAACATGATGCACTGAGAAGGAAACAACGTCACTTCTGTTACATTCCAGCCCAACATGCATAATGAGGGATCAACAGACAAATCCTTATCGCAGGACATGCTACAAAATAACTGGCCTGTGCTCTTCAAAAATGTCAAGGTTCTGAAAGACAAAGAGAGGCTAAGGAACTGTTCTGGATTAAAGGAGAGTAAGTAACAAACACAATAACTAAAGAATTCAGTGTACGATCCTAGATTAGGTCCTGTAGCAGGAAATATAAAGGGTTTTTTTTTTCTTTTCCTACACTTGCTTTGTGATAATTAGCAAAATTTGAAATAAAGTTTATAGTCAATCTAGACATTAGTACTATATCAGTGTTTTTGTAACTTTGATCTGACTCGTATCATTGTACTGCATAAGAGAAAGCCCTTTTAAGGAAATATCAATAGATGTATTTAGAGCTAAAGGAGAATTATGTCTACAGCTTACTCTCTATGGTTCAGGAAAAAGGTAATATAGATAGATAGATAGGTAGATAATAGATAGATAGAGAAAGAAAGATAATAGATGGTATGCAGATAGATAATGATAAAGCAAATGTGATAAAATGTTAACTGTTAACATTGGGGGAATCTGGGTACAGGTACACTGGAATTCTTTGTGGCATTGTTTTCAACTTTTCTGTAAGTCTGAAATGATTCTGAGGTGTGTATTAAATGCTGGACATTTATTAAGTGGAGTTGAAACTGACTTGTGAGTTGTTCCTCCAAAACTTTCAACTCCTATCTCTACCCCTTCCCTTCCTTTGCAATGTAACTAAGCCTTCAAATAGCATTTTTTTAAATTGTGGTAAAAAAAATGTATAACATTAAACTTACCATCTTAACCATTTTTAAAGTGCACACAGTTCAGCAGTGTTAAGTATTTTTACATTGTTATGCAACAGCTTTCTGTAAGTCTGAAAGTATTTTTAAATAAAAGTTAAAAAAAAAAAAAGAAAAGAAAAGAAAAGAAAAAGGCATAAGAAGAGGAGCCCTGGGAGGAGACAGAAAGAATAGGCACGGAGGAAGGAAGAAAACAGGAGACAGTGATGTGATGACAGCCGGGGAGGAGAGTGTCAGGTTGCTGAGCAGGAGTCTGTGGGGAGATGAACAAGACAAACAAACCACAACCCCATGAGTTTGCTCTGGAAAAGATCTCCACTCTCCTTCCACAGGCGCTAACGGTGGGGAGGGAAGCCTAGAATATTCTTTGAAACCACTGACCCCATGAAAGAAAAGTTGGCTTCAGAATGTCTGCCAATGTTTCATGTGGCTGAAGGTGGAGATCCCGGGGTACAAGGGTGTCTTGAGGGTAAGTATAGGGGGGCTCACCCCCCAGGCACCCACCCTCACTCTCGCCGGAAAGGGAACACTGAGTCAAAAGGGAACTGAAATTGCCCAGCGTAGAGTTACTTTCATGGACCTTTGGTGACCTCAGAGACAGAACTTTGGGATGGGCCTTGTGACTAAAAGAAGCTCACGTATAGGAGGAGATTCCGGGTAGGGAGCAAGGAGGCTCCAGCAACAAAGCAGGAGAGAGTGGCCAGGAAGAGAGGGTGCTGGGAAGAGATTCCACAGTGCCAGTGGCCGGTGGGTCCCAGGTACGTGGGGCGGATGCTCCGTGTTCTCTGCTTTCTCTTCTATGCTGTAATTCCCCGGAAGCATCTATAGGCATGAATTAATGTCTCTTTCAACCAGTGGAACCAAGTGAGTGATGTCCTTGGATGTGAAGGCAATGGGTGTGTTCCTATCTAGGGATAATGCAAGTCAGAGAGAGCTTGGACAGCCCGTAGGAGCAGAAGCAGGGCTGAGATAGCCACAGGAAGGGGAGTGGGAAGAGTTAGAGAGAAAATTGCAAGACTTTAAAAACATACAGGTACCATATGCCCCCTGAGGTGGGGCAATCCTCAGAAACACTAGGGGTCACACTTATATGTGTTACTTATACCTACATGCTGAACTTTCTTTGTTAAAGTAAAGAGTGACCGGGACTTCCCTGGCGGTCCAGTGGTTAGGACTCTGTGCTCTCACTGCTGTGGCCCCAGGTTCAGTCCCTGGTTAGGGGACTAAGATCCCACAAGCTGCGTGATGCGGCAAAAAAAAAAAAAAAAAAAAAAAAAAGGAAAGGGTGACCTCAAGGAGCCAAAAGAATTAGCGATACTCAGGCCACAGAAGAATTGAAACTTATTATTGGGGCTGTCCATGACCTTGGCAGGAACAGATTCCGTGGAGAGATGTGGCACAAACCCGCTCACAGGGAACCAGGAGAGCGTAGGTGGGGAGAAAGGAGAGGCCGCTGGTGTAGACAGCTTGTTCAAGGTTCTTGGCTATGAAAGGAGGAAAGACATGGGTAGCGGGAGTCGTCTGCCCAGAGGTGGAAAGGCCTCTGGTTTGTTTTAAGATGGGAACGACTTCAGAATATTTAATTGATGGTGAAGGGGAAAAGCCAGTAAAGAGAAAGAGATGGAAGATTTAGGGGAGAAAGCAAACAAGAGCAGTGAGATTTGGTTGGTTCTAGGGCGCTGCATGTTCGAAAGAACCCCAAACCCTATGAGATAGGCGCTTGGCCCAGACACTGGTCAGGGTGATGTTCCAAAGTCCCAGTGTCATCATTTTTACTTTGAGCCTTGGGAACTGATTGGCAGAATCATTAAGACCAGGCCTTTCTACTCTACCATAACCCCCTAAGTGGTGGGGACCCTGTGATGAACGGGTGACATTGAAGTAGACTAACATTTCCTCACAGCCTACTAAGCATTACATATTTGAATACACTTAATTCTCCCAGCAGCCCTAAGAGGAGGCATGATTACCGCCATTTTACAGATGAGAGGACTGAGGCTCAGAGAGATTGAGAAGAAGCAGCAAACGGCAGAGGAGGGAAACAAGCCTGGATCCCATTCTGAAGTCCATTTCCTCTTCACTCTAGCCCTTAGGAAATGTACTCTAAGCCCCTGAGTCAAGAAAATTATGTCTGATTACCTACAGAATCCTAAAAGTAGGAGCCAGCTTTTTTCCTGAGGCCTCCCTGAATTTTCAGAATTATGGAAATGCATCCATCTCCCAAACCACAGAGACCTGAGGGTACATTATCTGTCCAGTTTGCCCCTCTTGAAACCCAGAAACTTTGCACCACGGCTCCTAAGTTTCTCCCCAGGCCATGGAGCATTAGAGCTGCTGAGATCCATGGAAACATAACAAAGCAGATAAGAGAGGAGGCTTGGGCTCCTCTCCTGCCTCAGCTCTGGTTGCTCCCGTTCACCTCTGAGGCACCTCCAAGAAACCCCAGGACTTCATGGAACAGTTTAACAACCACAGCTACTGGTCATAAGGTCTAACTTTTTTTTTTTTTATGAAGATACTGAAGCTCAAAGAAGTAAAGTGATCTGCCTAGGGCCACACAAAGAGTGAAGTGAATTATAAATCCCAATAAGCTGTTTATATCACAGCTTCTATATCCAGCTTTCTCTGATTGAGACTTCTAGCTGCCTGCCCAACAGCAATGTTCCTTCTCCCCCTTGGGATAACAGAACCCCCACTATTCTGAGTAGCACCATACCCTGCTTAAAGAACTAATTTTCCCAATCTTCCTCCAACTTGGTTTGGCCATTAAGTTCTAGCCAATGAGTTGTAAGCAAAAGTATAGTATGGTTCTTCCAGGAAGTCTCTTTGTCCTGCTGCTTGGAAGTCAGATGTGATGCTGGCAGTCAATTTGGACCATGAGGATGAGGCACATTGTCTAGGGAGGGCAGACAGTGCTGGAAAGAGCCTGGGTCCCTGAAGACGGTGAAGCTGACATAATGCAACTAGACTATGTATATGAGAAGCCATTTAATATATTTTGGTTAAGTCACTGTTGTGCTGAATCTAAACTAATTGATACAAATCAGGAAGAGTTTCAATAGTTTTCCCTAAGCCCTAAGATCAATTCCCAACTGTATGGCCCAGATGCATATCTGGATCCTGAGAAGGTATAACCAGCAGCCTTCTACTAACTCTCAAAGCCTCTGTGTGCTCTGTTTCCTGAGGCAGGAGGCCAGCCTAGCTGCATTACTAGTCTTTGGAGGACCAGGTCTTCTGAGCCACCAATACAGACTCATCAAGAATTTGTAAGTCTATGTCTGGGCTCTGTTTCCAGAACTCCCAAAGCCCAACCACTTCCTGAGCCTTCAAGCTGCTGTTTTCCCTTAACCTCAGAAAACCCCTGAGGTTGTGTGATTATGAAATCCAAACAGGGGTCAACGAAAATCACAAGAAGACAGGAAAAGAGACTAATTAACCTCGTCCATAGAAACTCAGTAAAAGTACACTTAGTAGCCATGAGTGAGGCAAAATAAATCTGTAAATATAAAGAGGTTAGAGTCCAACAGTGATAGAAATTGCTAGAATGGGATTCTCAAGACTTCAGTAAAGCTTTCCATCGAAGCAACAAATTCCACCTTGTTAGAAGAGAACAGAATGTAGGAAATTTCCACCTACTTCCCACTGACGAGAAGCATCTTAAGAAATGCAGCCCTGTCTGAGCTTAGCAGGTCCCTCAGTTGTGCAAGCACTACACCATCACTGGAGTTCTAGCCCCAGTGCTGGGAATGAAGTGGGGAGTTTTTACCCGTTAGGGAGCTTGATCTCTGGGACAGTGTGGTTCTCGTGCATGTTCTTTGGGCTTCATCCTCTTTCTTCAACTCTTCCCCTCGGAGTTATTCTGTCCACAAGACCTCACCTTCCCAATTTCTACTGGGGAGTTCCTGATACTGCATCAGTTCACAGCTCCAGCCTCTCACCCAGGCTCTGGGCTCATTTCAAGGCACCCTCACCCTCAGTATCTCACTGACAACCTGCCTGGATCAGAAATGGCTCTCCTTCCCAATTTCTTCTCTGAATATACAACCACCAGGCTTGATTTCACATTCAGAATTATTTTCAGCCTCCTGTCCTTTCCCCCTCAACATTCAGTCAGGCAGCAAGTCTTGTGGTTCCTCTGAAGACATCCTAAATGCCTTCACTTCTCCTCCCACACTCCCCGGCCCCGGGCTGGCCCACACGGCACGTCTGCCATTTCACACCTTCAGCACCTTCCTTCCTCTAATCTGCCCCACATGCGGTGCTCAGGCATCACTGCCACTGCTGATGTTTCATCCCTTGCGCCTCTGCAGTAAGACAGGCTCACGGGGGTCGAAGGTCTTCCTCTCCTCCTGGGGGCAGACAGAAGGGCCCACGAAGGCCACAGCAGCCTGGTGTCCCGGGAGCGAGTGGGGAGACAGGCTTGGGTTCTCCGGCACCTACTGGCTGCGTTGCTTTCTCCATAGAATTGGCCTAAGTGCCATGGCTCAACCTCCTTTCCACAGCAGAGCCTTTGCTTTTACAAAATGCCAGGGCCAATGGTCATTCCAAAGCATTCCATTTTCATTTTTGACAGTTTTCATTGTTGCAAAGTTTTTTGTTATTTTGACCCGAAATTGCTCTTACTCTAATTTTGCCTGCTGGCTCTTGTCCTGCCCCTGGGCTGTCTCTGCTTTGCTCTGGAGTTACACAAATCAACCTGATCCCTCTTTCACACTGGGGCTTTTCATACTCAAAGACATTTCTCCTGTGCTTTTCTCCTGCCTAAATGCTTTCAGCTCCTCCAGCTACTTCCTAAATGACTTGGTTTCCAGGTCTTTCATCATCTCCCAAATTCATTCATTTATCCAATAAACAATTATCGTGCACCTACTTTGTGCTGGATCTTGCTGGGTGATGGGATATAATGTTGAAAAGGACAGACTTGATCTATTTTCATGAAGCTTATTTCAATCTAGGGAATGCTTGAGTTTATTCTTGTTCCTCTTAAAATGTGATACCCGTACTGAAGGTAATAAACTTTGTCCCTAGGACCAGTAACATGTACAATGGGGCTGCTATGTCCCCTGTTACCTTCCTGCAACTTGAATTTCATACACAATGGAAGTAGACAAGCACTGGACCTGGGGTCCAATTCCCTCTCTGTCACTTAAGGATATAAGCCTCTTTGAAACTTTGATTTTCTATCCATAAAATAGGGGTAAAAATACCTTGGCTATCTCCCTGCATCACTCTGAGGAAAACATGCACATACACCCAGTTTTCAGCAGACTGGGGTAGAGATTAGATTGCTTTTAGATCACGACTCCAAATCACAATAATTCTGAGGCTCCAGGTGAATGCAGGCCCTCAGCCCCACCCCTGCAGAGTCTCCCCTGGGTCTTTCAGGGAGTCCCCAAAAGGGTCCCCCAAATAGTCCCTGTCATTAGCATGTCCTTCTTCTGCCCTGGCTTCTCTGGTTGAGGTCCATGACACCCAAACCACCAGTAGAGCCTTGGGGCCACCAGAGGATGAGAGTGATGGCTATTTTTCATCACAATTTTATTCCATTTAATATATTTATTCCACCAGTTTAATGGCACAGTGCCCATGGGGAGCCTACCAGGCTCCAGGCCGGGATGGAGGGGTGCTGCCATGCCCCAGAGCCTCACACCCTGATGACCCAGCCGTGCTGATTCTATTCGTAGGTGGAGAAAATGCACCTTCCACTCGTCCACTCCGCTTCTCCTGCAAGCACCTTTCAGCAAATACCCCCTCCCCCTCAAAAAGCCCAATTAATGAAAACACCAATTTCCACAGGACTGAGTTTAGGAATCTCCAGTCGTTTGCACCCCCTGGATTCAGAGGTGGCTCAGCTTGACGAATGATTAACAGGCTCAAACCGGAACTGTGAACCTCTGCACTCAGATGACACGAATGGTGGCTTGCCAGCTTCCCTTAGGACAACGAGGAGGTGCACCTGCTCATCTGGGTGGCCTTCGTGAAACAAAAAGAGCCTCTGCCCCAAAGCTGAATTGAAACATCCACTCAGAAAACAGGAAGACTGCTAACCTCCCTCCCAGCACCTGGGCTGTCCTGTGGCCGAAGCCACCTGGCCACCCTGGAGCAGGATGCCAGAGGGCACCACCTGGGAAAAAAGCGAAGGGCGGGGAGCCTGGAAAGTAATGCTGACAGGGATATGGCAGAGATAGTACAGCATGTGGGGAACACACAGGTTCAGAGAAAATCAGGCAAATGAAAAAACAAAGCTGTTGTCAACTCCAGAGGAAGACAAGGGTTGTAGGAGAAGTGGGTGTGGTCCCGCGGCACTGCCCGGCTCAGCGGCTAACAGCAGTTGTCTGGTCCTAATAATGCGAACACTAACTATCTCATCAGTGTTGTGATGACATATGAGGGACACGGTGGGGGCAGGTGACTCCTCAGCTACCACGGTTAGAAGCCAACAGGTCGGGGGTTTCCCTGGTGGCACAGTGGTTCAGACCCGCCTGCCAATGCAGGGGACATGGGTTTGAGCCCTGGCCCGGGAAGATCCCACATGCCATGGAGCAACTAAGCCCGTGGGCCACAACTACTGAGCCTGCACTCTAGAGCCCTCGAGCCACAACTACCGAGCCCCCGTGCCACAACTACTGAACCCTGCACGCCTAGAGCCCGTGCTCCGCAACAAGAGAAGCCACAACGAGTAGCCCCCGCTCGCCACAACTAGAGAAAGTCTGCGCGCAGCAACGAAGACCCAATGCAGCCAAAAGTAAAAACCAACAAATAAATTAATTAAAAAAAAAAAAAAGACGTCAACAGGTCATGTCCAAAACTGAAAAATCAAGGAATAGTAATAGAAGCATATTATTTAGAACAACAGAGGTAAACACCAGGATAAAGGCTATAGAGAGTGGCTGCCTCTGGAGAGAGCCGGGGGCAAAGGATGAGAGCGACGGCTATTTTCCATCGCAATTTTAATATATCTATTCCATTTCACATTTTAAACTATGTCCATGCGTCATTCTGTTGGAGAGAGAAAAGACCATTTTATATAGAACAGATCCTCTTAGCTTCTACAAACAAGGTTTCAAAAATCTCAGAGCTCTGTTGCAGCTGAGCAGCCATCGGATATGCGGCCGCATGTATTACTTACCAGGCCGTGCAACAAAGTACTACAAACTGAGCAGCTTAACCAACAGACATTTATTGTCTCATGGCTCTGGAGGCCAGAAGGCTGAGGTCAAGGTGTTGGCAGGGTTAGTTCCTTCTGAGGCTGTGAGGGAGAATCTGCGCCAGGCCTCTCTCCTAGCTCTGATGATTTGCTGGCAATCTTCGGCCTGCCTTGGCTTGTAGACACGTCACCCATCTCTGCCTTCACATTCACAAGGCATGTGTTCACATGTTCACTCCCTCTGTGTGTATCTGTGTCCAAATCTCCCCTTTTCATAAGGTTTTGTGTTTTGTTTTTTTGGGTTTTCTGTGGCCATGCCACGTGCCTTGTGGGATCTTAGTTCTCCGACCAGGGGTTGAAGCTGGGCCCTCGGCAGTGAGAGCGTGGAGTCCTAACCACTGGACCGCCAGGGAATTCCCACCTGATTCTTTTTTTTTTAAACATCTTTATTGGAGTATAATTGCTTTACAATGGTGTGTTAGTTTCTGCTGTATAACAAAGTGAATCAGCTATACGTATACATATATCCCTATATCTCCTCCCTCTTGCGTCTCCCTCCCACCCTCCCTATCCCACCCCTCTAGGTCCCATCACATTCTAATTTAGTGAATTACACCTGCTATGAACCTATTTCCAAATAAGGTCATGCTCTGAGGTAGTGGAGGCTAGGACCTCAACATATACAGGTGGGGGGCACAATTCAACCCATGACACTGTGTTAGAACTGGGACGTGTCATTGCTATACTTTGACACAAATTGGCCACTGTCAACGGACATCTTAGTGTGGAAGCCTTCCTGTGATGCCTCCATGCTTGCCACCTGCTGCTCCCAATTCAACTCAGCAGAGGCCCAGCCCTCTTCATTGCTCCCTGAACACACGCCTCGAAAAGGCACTCTTGGGACTTCCCTGGTGGTCCCGGGTAAGACTGTGTACTCCTAATGCAGGGGGCCTCGGTTCAATCCCTGCTCAGGGAATTAGATCCCACATGCCACAACTAAAAGACCCTGCGTGCTGCAATTAAGACCCGGCGCAGCCAAAATTAAATAGATATTAAAAAAAAATAAAATAAAGGGCACTCTTGCTTCCTGCCAACACAATACCAGTCACTGTGCTGTCCCACTGTGTCATTTGTCCCGGTTTCCCTCACCCATCCCTGCTCAGCCACCAGATCCTTACCTGTTTTCCCCTTCTCTCTGATTCGCCAGCTCCTTTTCCCCTCACCTGGACTCAGACCAGGATGTCCCTGATTCCCCACAACAAGAATGTGTAAACTGAATCCTCAGCACAAAAGAACAAAACACTTCCATCCCCACGTGTCTGAGTTACACAGCCATGAGCAGGAGTCCTTACCGGCCACTTACTAGTTGAGTGACCACTAACTAGTTGGGTAACACTGGGCGACTTAAGTTCCCTGCAGCTGCATCCCTACCGGTAAAGTGGGAACATTAATAGTAACCTACTTCCTAGGGTAGATGATATAAAGCATGCAAAGCCCATCTGTTATTATTTTAACAATTACCACGTGTTACTCCTTTATACCTTCCTCCATCCTATCGTGTTAAGAGCAAAGCCTGGCTGTGCTTGACCTCCCACCAGCCTTTGATTAAAGAGAGGCCCTCGTTGAAGCCCTGCTGTGCGCCTCAGTTAGCAGCGCTTCTGCAGCTCCTGCCACCTCCCCATCCTGTCCTGCTAACACCCCAGGGACAGCTCAGCCCGACTGCTGTCCTCCTGGGTCGCCCAGGGCACATTTGTCTGTAGGACAGCCCTCAACACACTTGCCTCGGGTAACTGAGGGGCCTTCAGGACACTCCCCAGCCCCAAAGCAGCACTTTTAAAACACTTCTTAAAAAGTAAATGATTCAGGGCTTCCCTGGTGGCACAGTGGCTAAGAATCCGCCTGCCAATGCAAGGGACACGGGTTCTAAGCCCTGGTCCAGGAAGATCCCCCATGCCGTGGAGGAACTAAGCCCATGTGCCACGACTACTGAGCCTGCGCTCTAGAGCTTGCGAGCCACAACTACTGAGCCCGTGTGCCACAACTACTGAGCCTGTGCTCTAGAGCCCACGTGCCACAACTACTGAAGACGGTGCGCCTAGAGCCCATGCTCCGCAACAAGAGAAGCCACTGTAATGAGAAGCCCGTGCACAGCAACAAAGACCCAACGCGGCCAAAAATAAATAAATAAATAAATAAATATTTTTAAAAAGTAAATGATTCAGTAAATGATGTTGACTCACTCTGTGCAATTTTAAGACAAAGTCAAGTTACATTATCCATGTCATTTGACGCCCTCAGGCCTCAAAGCACCCAGCTGAATGCTGGAGAGCGTGTTTGTGAGAAACTTCTCCAGTTGGGAAGGAAGGACAGATCAAGTCTGGGAGCAAATCTCTGTGGGAAGACATGCTGTGTAGTTTGTCTTGGAGCATCCTGGTCAGGAGTTCCACTCCCAGTACCATTTGGAGATGGCTCTCACTAGAAAACAGCAAAACCCTAAACATTCCTAAAAGAATTCATCAAGGTCTGCTGCCTGTGATTCCTGTAGAACTTGTCCCAGCAATAGAACTTTCAAGTTTCTTATTTGTAATAACAACAGTGATGAGAAGAATAGCTCACCTTTCATCCTGGGCTGACTGTGGTCCAGCCACTGTTGTGTTTTGTGTAGTTTGATTCATTTGATTTGCCCAATTAACTTTTAGTGAGGAGGTCCTCAGGAAGAGGGCTCCGTCCTGTAGCTGCCTGACCCTTAAGCCTTCAAGTTCTCTGTATAAAGTGAGGATAATACCCATCTAATAGCGTTGTGAGGATTAACTGAAGCCACGTACGTAGAGAGCACTTTAGCCCAAGATTTTCCATTGTAATTTCATAGATACAGAGAACTAAATGCTACATTTGAAAAATATGTACTGTATTAATTTTTAAACAACAGGAAACGGAAATTGTTGAGATCCATTCCAGAGTATTTCAACGGGCCCTTCAATACGTCTGCCCCGGTGGAGGTGAACTTGGAGTGCTGTTTGATCTCTGGATCCCAGTAGCCAGTCTCTGCTAAGCCTGGCGTCACCCCACATCAAAGGAGACAATGCGAAGTCAGAGCAGCCGAAACGCGGCCCACACTTCAAAGGGAGTTCCTCTTCCGGAAGTTGTTAGAGCCTTTCAAGGAGGGTAAACAGCAATACATCTCAGGGGACTTCCAGCGAGCTACAGCTACATCCAACCGTCTTCCTCGCTGGGACGCGGCCCTTTCCGGGGCCCAACCGGTACACCGGAGAATGAAGACGCCGCTCGGTGTAGAAGATGTTGGTCCCGTGCCTTCCTAACTTCCCTGCACATAAACGAGCAGCCAGGAAGCCCCATCACAGGGCGGGCCATGACGGGGGTGCCCCATCTTCCTTCCTGCCCGCTGTCAAGTCCGCACCGACAGCTCTGATTCCTGGGCTTCCGTCCTTTGGCTTACATATTGGAGCGCTGTGTTTAAAAACTACCAACAGAAGTAAAATA
>NW_020173036.1:424039-424151 GCF_003031525.2 Neophocaena asiaeorientalis asiaeorientalis | reverse complement strand
GCATCCCCCTTAACCCCCGGGCACGTTCACATACTCTTCACACCCTGTTCACTCCCCCGCCAGCTGGCACCTTCCAGACGCCTGAGAAACCTTCCGTCCCGCACGCTCGCAT
>NW_020173036.1:423868-423994 GCF_003031525.2 Neophocaena asiaeorientalis asiaeorientalis | reverse complement strand
CCTACTGGGGAGCTTCCCGGCGCTCCCTTTTACAGCTAGGGGGGCGGCCGAGTGGCGCTGGACCCTCCTGTGAGCCCCGGGGTACCCGGGTAGACTCGCTCGGCGCGAGTACTCCCCCGGCCCTCC
>NW_020173036.1:251318-423837 GCF_003031525.2 Neophocaena asiaeorientalis asiaeorientalis | reverse complement strand
CAGAAAGCGCCCCTAACAGCACCCGTGTTCTCTAGCTTGGTGGTGTTGGACTAGATGCTGTTCCTGCCGAGTGAAAACACTTTCTGTAAGTGATGAAAGAAACGTCCCCCTTTATTCGGTTATTGACTGGGGCCCAGTGCATTTAAACCCGAGATCTTCAGTCCACTGAGGAGGGGAAGAGTTAGGAAGGTGCCTGAGCGTTTTGATGCAGCTGGTGCCGGCCTGAGAAAGTGACGGCGGAGGCACAGCTCGCATGGCCCTGAGGGTGATGCTCCGCCTCTGAGTGGAGGACCAGAAAGATGTCCTTTAAGGGACCGGTGGTGGCTGGGTTTAGCTGGGGAACGTTTCCCAAAGGAGGCGACTTGAGCAGAGGCTGTAGATTCCGGGCCTAAGACTAGAATTGCGGCCCGGGATAGACTGAGCGCGGAGGAAGAGGGCGCTTCCGAGAACTGATGGGGACAGGGGGAGGCAAAGGCGCAAGCAGCCCTGAGTGGTTCTTGGCGGTGAACCGCAGAGGAGCTGTCTTTCCTCATCCCCGCAGCAGTCAGCCAATGAAAGATAGGCGCAGGGGGGTCCCCAACCAATGGAAACCTGCCGCCTGCGGAGGAATTGCCACTGGAAACATTGATGGAGACCTGGCCCAGCGCTTTCTCTTGGGGGCTGCTTTCCCAGAAGCCCAGGACAGGTGTGTATCAAGGACCAAAATACCAGGAGCGAGTTCACTTATTCAGCCATTCGGATTAGAGCGCCTTTTGTTTGTAAGGCACACGCCGTGGCCGGTGGAGGGGGCAAAGGAAGAAAGGGAGGAGGGCAGAGGGACGGAAACACGCTTCCAGTCCTGAGCGTCTCGGAAGCTGGTGAAGGGTTTCTCCCGCTTTTCTATGTCCCGCGTTATTTTCCCTACTATAAACGTTAGCAACTTGTGATTGTGTAGTGCTTTAGTTTCCAAATTGCTTTCACAGGCGTGATCTTACTTGGTAATCCCTATAACCTAAAAGACAGGTATTATTACTCATATTTTACTAGCGAGAGAAGTGGCACTCAGATCAATTGAATCATATACCCAAAGTGTCAGAGCTGTTAGTGATAGCGTTGGGCCTAGAACTCAGGTGTCCTGACCGCAAATCCAGGGCTCTTTAAATTTATCAAAGGAAGGAAACCAGGCCTGCTTTGTGATCCTGGTGCCCAGGGCACACCCAGCAATTAAAATGAAATCCAGAAGGACTGGGTTAATTTTTTTTTTTACTTTAGTCATTGCTCTTTAAAAAAAAATAAATTTATTTATTTATTTTTGGCGGCGTTGGGTCTTCATTGCTGCACACTGGCTTTCTCTAGTTGCGGCGCGAGGGGGCTACTCTTTGTTGCAGTGCACAGGCTTCTCCTTGCGGTGGCTTCTCTTGTTATGGAGCATGGGCTCTAAGTGCGTGGGCTTCAGTAGTTGTGGTGCATGGGCTCAGTAGTTGTGGCTCACGGGCTCTAGAGCGCAGGCTCAGTAGTTGTGGTGCACAGGCTTAGTTGCTCCGCGGCATGTGGGATCTTCCCCAACCAGGGCTCGAACCCGTGCCCCCTGCATTGGCAGGCGGATTCTTAACCACTGTGCCACCAGGGAAGTCCCCATTGCTGTGCCACCAGGGAAGTCCCCACTGCTCTTTCAAATTGCCCCTTAAAACACAGGTTAGGTCTGCTGTTATACACCTAAGTGCGTAGAAGAGATTCCAGTGACTCACTGCCAGGAAAGCCAGTACCATAGGTAAAAGCAAAATGAGGAGAATGAGGATGGGTTACCAGCTGTGGACTTCCTCCTCACCCACAGCCCTCAGGCCAACGGGAGACCTGAGGCCCTCTCTGTCTTCTCTCATATTGGTCTCCATCTGGAGATACTGCTTCCTGTCCCATGGGCTAGGCTTTGCCTGCCTAAAATAGGCTACACTCAAAGGAACCTCTGAGGCCTCCACCTCAGCCACCGCCATCACCCCACCCCTCCCCTGGCCACAATGACATTGGGGATTTGGGGGGCGGTGTTTGCACTTTTTTGGCTCTAAGGCATGTGGGATCTTAGTTCCCCAACCAGGGGTCAAACCCAAGCCCCTTGCATTGGGAGTGCAGAGTCCTAACCACTGGACCACCAGGGAAGTCCCACAATGACATCAGTAAAAGGAATTTTGCTCCCAGAGGATCTGTCACTCTGGGACTTGCTGTGTCTCTGCCACAGATGAAGTCTCTGGCCTGTTCAGCAAAGTCGATGGTACCCAAGGCTGAATGCCCATCACAGTCATCTGCTGAGATTTTTTTTTAAAGCATATATTATTGTTCAAAGACTCGAGGGGGATCTTAGTTGCCCCAGCAGGGATCAAACCCGTGCCCCCTGCAGTGGAAGTGTGGAGTCTTAACCACTGGACCACCAGGGAAGTCCCTGCAGAGATTTTTTTTAAATGCACATCACTGAGCACATCTCTGGATTGTGATTCAAGAGGTCCTGGATGTGTGTTATTTGTTTTGTTTTCTTTTAAGTACTCTGAAGTGATTCAGATAACCAGCTAGATTGGGAACCCACAGATATAGAAAGACTTCCATCAGAAAATTTGAGATAACCCAAGTGTGAAATTGGCAGGGTATTGGTTAGATGAGGAACCTGTTATTCAGATGTTCGTACTGCCTAAGCATGTGCAGAGTGACAACTCCATTCATGAGAGAACCCAAAGGGGAACTAAAACTCCTCAAAGAAGGAAAATCCTGTGTTGAGTAATCTAAGACCTTAGAGGACCTTAAGGCTAGGGTACTGAGAATGGGTGGTACCTTACTTTGACTAAAATAAAATTTTCAAGTCCGTACTCTAAATAGAGGTAAGGTCAGTGACTCACATCTTACATAACTTCCATTCTGATCAATGGGCACTGTTTACTTTATTTCTATTTATCATGCCTTACCCTCTAGACCAGCACTGTTCAATACAGTAGCCACCAGTCACATATGGCTATTGAGGGGCTAGAGGCCTCCCCAGCAGACAACCTGCTGAAAGCTTGACCGGTTGAGAGGAGACCGGTCAGCTAGACAGGCTCCCAATCCCGAGGGCCTCTATGCCAGGGGTTCTTAGACATGGTAGAGTTCAGGGGCTCTAATCACGCAGGGACTTTTGCAGAGCTGGGTGTGAGCACATTTTCTGCATGAGAAGTGTATCATTTTCTGGTGCTGCTGTAACAAATTGGCACAAACTTAGAGGCTTAAAATGGCACTAATTTATTATCTTGCAGTTCTGTAAGTCTGAAGTCTGATATGGGCTCAAGAGACTAAAGTCCAGATGGCAGGGCTGTGATCCCTGCTGGGGGCCCTAGGAGACGATTGTTTCCTTGCCTTTTCTAGCTTCTGAGGGCTATTGAGTTCCTTAGCTCATGGTCCTCTGTATATTCAAAACCAACCGGGACTTCCCTGATGGCGCAGTGGTTAAGAATCCGCCTGCCAATGCAGGGGACACGGGTTCGGGCCCTGGTCCGGGAGGATCCCACATGACACGGAGCAAATAAGCCCGTGAGCCTCAACTCCTGAGCCTGCGAGCCGCAACTACTGAGCCCACGTGCCACAACTACTGAAGGCCACGCGCCTATAGCCCGGGCTCCACAACAAGAGAAGCCACCACAATGAGAAGCCCACGCACCGCAACGCAGAGTAGCCCCCGCTCGCCACAACTAGAGAAAGCCTGTGCACAGCAACAAAGACTCAACGCAACCAAAAATAAATTAAAACAAAAAAAAACAAACTAACAATGGCTTCCTGTTGCATTTAAAGCAATATCTAAGCTCCTCTCCTTGGTCATCAAGACCCAGCCTACTTCTCTCCCTCATCGGATATCATTCTCCCCAGGGCTCACTGACTGTCCTGCTTTTCACATGTGCTTGGCTTGTGCCCACTTCTAGGCATTGGCATTTGCCTTTTCCTCTGTTTGGATGGTTTTCCCTCCAGATCTTTACAGTTATTCATGTCTCAGCTCAAACATAACCTCCGTTTTTCCTTGAGTATCAGTTAGAATGTTGTTGGTCAAAAGAAACAAGAAACCCTAATTGGCTTAAACATCGAAGGGGATGTAGTGGCTTGTGGAACTAAAAAGTCAGGGCCCTGGATATGTGTCTCTGTGATTCTCTGATGTTCCCCTCTTCAGTGGGTCAGCTCTGTCCTCATGAGGACCTCTTGTACGTTAGCAAAATGGCTGCAGCAAGCCCTGGCCTCACATCCATATCCCACCTCATCCAGAAAGAGAGTTTCTTGTTCTCCAACACTCAAAGGAAAGTACTGCACTTCACCTAACCCATCACTTAACCCAGGAGACTCGCACATGCTGATTCGCATATCCCTGAACCAGTCGCTGCTGCAAGGACCCAGATTAGACTTAGGCAGCTGAGGCCCCATCCCACCCAAATCTCTAGGCTGCCATGTATTTGGGAGATGCTGATGGGTGCTGGGGAGGCCACCAGCAGTGTCCTCCAGAGCACTTTGCCACCTCAGGGCTGGGCAAACTTTGTCTGTAAAGGGCCAAAGAGTAGATAATTAGGCTTTGTGTATCTCCTAAGGGTTTATTTTGTTTTATAATCCTTTAAAAATATAAAAATCATTCTTGGCTCATGGGCCTTACAAAAGCAGGCCAAGGGGTGGATTTGCCCGAGGGTCGTAGTTTGCCAAGCCCCTGAACCAGCCCATTATGATGCGTGTGATGTCTAAATTTACTTTGTTAATTTGTCCCTACTGCAACATAACCTCCGTGAGGACACAGACTGTATCTGCCTTCTCAGCACCTAAAACAGTGATGGGCACATAGCAGATGCTCAGTAAGTGCTCACTGGATGGATGCCGAAGAAAAGTTCATGGCAGAGCACGTCAGGACCCAGTGCCTAGCTCTGACCTGGGTTCTTCCGCCCTTCCTGTCTGGGGGACACAGCTGCCCCCATACTGACCAGTGGAGGAATGGGCAGGGCTGCCACTGGCTCACAAGGTGTCTTTACACAAATCAGGAAAAGATAACGTTTTCTGGCTGGTGCAGCCCAACACCCAGGACCACGGTGAGTGAGTGACAACTGGACTCCAGCCCCCACTTGCCCCCTTGGAGGGTGCCCTTGGGTAAGATGCATCTTGCATGGTTGTGTAAAGCAGCTCTGGGGCGGAGTTCTAAGATCTCACCTTTTACTGTTCCCACCCTTGATGGCAAAATCCTCTGCTGGTGCTCTGCCTACTTTTACTCTCTTTTCTTTCACCAACTCCCAATGCCCTCTTCTTCCAGTTTTCTTCAATAAAATGACTACAATTTGCATGTATTGAACTGAAATGCTCATTTGGTACTTGGAAGTGTATCCAAGTGTATAGAATGTGGCATACGGGGAATTATGGTTGAGGAGGGATTTCTGCCCTGTGGATTTTCTACACCCCATGAAAGACAGTGGGAAACGAGAAAAAGGACCAACCAAAGTTGCCAAGGAAATAGGGAAGCTGCCGTAAAAATACAGAGTAATGCATTGAGGGTTCTTCTCTCTGGAAAGACAAAGGCTAAGAAGGAAGAATATCTATTTGATCATGGATGTTATGGTTAGTAGTCATGAACTCATTCACCCAATCCTGAACTACAACCAGGGGGCTCTGCTTAAATCTTGAGAGAATGATGTTTAGGAATAATAGAAGAAAATCAGACTTCACTCGGTGGGTGGTAAGCTCATGGAACTTATTACCCCAAGCAGGAGTCAGACTGGAAATTAAAATGCCCAGTACGCTGTGGAACACTTTGTTGTTGACAGACCATAATGACTTAGGAAGGGGAATGAGGATGCCTTGAGATATTGGGATGTGCTCTTGGAGGTTGCAGACAGGGAGCACGACTGCCTGTTCACAGCCCTTCCCATCATGCCCTTGGCAGAGACAGAGCTCTGAGCGAGGCAAGACCCAGAGCTGAGACTGCCCCTGCACGCCCTGGGCAGTCTGGAAGATTGCCTTGCTGAGGGGAGGGGATCTCATAGATGAATTTCCCCACTTGGGTTTCCTTAGGCCAGCTACAATCTTTTGCTGAGAATCCAGGGGTCACTGAGACAATAAAATGATGTTTGTGGAAACTTTACATTAATGTCTATTCTGCCCAGTGGGAACTCACCTGCTGTCATTACAATAGCTAACAAATATTATGCACTATGTGCTATTATAAGCACATAATCACTTAATCCTTCTAACAACCCTGTAGGATGGGTCGTATTATGTCATCATCCTATTTGACAGATGGAAAAACTGAGGCAGAGGGAAATAACTTTTCCAAGCTCTCATAGCTAATAAGTGATCCAGGATTGAAACTCAGGCTGGCTGACTCTGGAGTACACACATAGCACTTCCCCACTAAACCGGGGTTCAGGCCACTCCTGCACTTCTGCTGGGGAGACACCTCTCAGCTCCAGTCAGGTGCCGCCAGGAAGGAATGCAGACCCATTTTATCCATTTATTCAAGAAAAGTTATGAAAGTCAACACTGGGGTCTAGATCAAACAAATCCAGCTAAATCCCCCGAACTCATCCGGCTCCTGACTTCTGCTCTGTCCACACTAGCTCTCCAGCAATATGCCTTCGGACAGGTTGCTGTGATCCATGTCCGTGGACACAAGTCACTAGGCGTGGGCTCTGAGCAGAGCAAGGGACACTGGCAGGACATGCGTACAGAAGAACCTCAGGGGGGCAAAGGCTGCCGGGCTGGGGCGCTTCTGGGGTCTGTCCCCAAAGGAGCAGGCTTGCTGGTCCTGTCACTCAGCAGTGATTAGTAATCTCTCGGGTTCCTTGCAGTTCCAGGACTCAAACAATCTATGGATGTCGTCACAGAAGGCGCGTGTAAGGCTCTAAGGTGGAGAGTTGTTTGGTGTGTGGGAAGATAGGCTCTGTGCAGTACAACCTGATCACCCATCCTAAGCCCGTAAACCACACAGAACGTGCAGAACCCAAGGCTACGTGGTGTGGTGTGGGCTGAGAAAACTGGCAGGACAGAAGGCAGGGCAAGGAGCCTGTGGCGTCAAGTGGAGCCTTCCTACAGGGTCACCCCATAAGGCTGGGCAGGTCGTGCACTGCGCCTCGAGTGCACAGGGAAGATCGGGGGCCTTTTTCTAGTTTGCACAAAGGCACCGTTCACTAAGCTGAGCGCTCATGGGGCTGTGTCCCCCCAGAGGAGGGACCTTTTCTAATTCACATCGAGTTCCCGTACATAGCAGGGCCCTGAAGAAGTCTGGGGTGCTGTGCTCTCCCGCACACCCCCACTATATTCTATTTCTTTCTTTCCATCTTTTCTACTATTGAGAGTGCAGGTAGAATTTGGGGGTCCAGGAATTCTACCCTGGTTCGCCCACCCCTCCCTTCCTGCGGGGCTCCTGGGGACTGGGGCACACACATGGGATAAAGGCAAATAGCACAGAGCCTGACACACCATCCGGGGGGCAGGGACACCAGGATCCAAAGCTCTGACTCCCCTGCCCCCGACACAAGCCCTGGGAGGAAGACGACGACGGAGGGCCAGGAGGCCAGGCTGCCAGAGGACCTTGGTTGTTCCCTCATTCCGTCCCGAGCTCGAAAAGCCAGTGAGGAGAGCAAGGTCACCCAGCCCCTGGGAGCAGGGAGTGGGAGAAACGCGGCACATGACCCCTTATGGCACAGGAGCCCCACCCCCTCATGAGTCTGGCTGAGCCAGTGCCCTGGATCCTGACCAAACAGATTATGGCTTCCCCGGAGGGAAGCCAACAGGGGCGGAGGCTCTCCCTGTGCAGGAACAAAGTCTCACGGAGTCCTCACAGTTTCCCTTTTCACAGATGAGGAAACTGAAATGCTGGCTAAATAAGGATAAGGAACTTGGTCAAGAGCACGTAACTAGGAAGGTGCAGAGCTGGGCTTTGAACCTGAGGGGGACGCTGTGGCGTTTGCCCAGGTTCCCCTTCAGGACGGAGGACAGCTCCCAGCCAGTCGCTCCCCAGGAATGGCCCTGCCTCAACGGAGCTGCCTCATCCAATGTCCAACAGGGGCCCCTTCCTGGGGGCGGCCCAAGGCCAACTCACCCGTGCGGGGCTGGAGGTTTGGGATGACGCTGGGGCAGAGCATGGGGCTTTGGCTGCAGCTGTGTTGCATTTGGACATCTTCTGCCCTCGCTTGCTCACAGCTGCTGCTGCTGGGAACACTCGCCAGGAAACACTCTGCACGCGTCTCCCTCTTAGACGTGGCTTTGGGGACATCCCACCTAAGACACCTGCACGCCCACATCTATGAAACGGTGCCTCCCCACCTCAAGCTTGCCAGGATGAAAGAACCAGGAGTCCAAACAGGGGAGGCTGAGGCAACCCGGAGATGAACAACAGCGGGAGGCCACCCCCCTGCCACAGGCTGGAGGGACAGGAGAAAGGGGCAGTGATATCCGAGCCCAGGGATCACCCAGTGGAAGCTCTAAACACAGTTGGACACACTGGGTCTGTCTGGGAGAAACGGAAGCTGCTACAGGAGACACCCCTGAAGGTGGGAGTGCGTGGGTAAGACCCTGGTTTCTCCCTTCTTTCCAGCTTGAATTTTACGATTATGGACAACTTACACACACAGGGAGTTTAAACCTAGGTTGAAATTTGCACATATTTGGGTAATATTAAAAATTTAACATTTTAAGTCTGTTCTGGATTGATGATCATTTTTTCTTTTCAAAGGGAAACATTGCTGTAGAACGATATGCCAGGGGGAGGACCCCAGACCATTGCCAGCCCCGGCCCCAGTGCCAGCCAAGCCCTTCACACCCTTAAAGGTCCAGAGTTTCTATTGCTTTTATCCTTTCTGGATTGGGGGTGGGTAGCCTTAAACAGCCCTGAGAGCCGGAGGATTTTAGGGCCAGAAGGGCTCCTAGAGGTTTCCTTGTTCACTCATTCTACCCCAAGCCCAGAGCCCTTTAGCGAAGCTTGGACAACCCATCTCATGGAGGGGGCCCCACAGCTTTGGGGGACTATCAGTCCTGGGGATTGGAGACACATTGGGGCTTTTTAATCTCAACCTAGATGAGTGCTTCTCTCTCTCTCTGTGTATGTGTGTGTGTGTGTGTTTGTGTGTGTGTGCGTGTGTGTGTGTGGTCTCCACCTTTGTAGTTCACAGGAGAATGGTTGTCTGGGCACATCTTTTAAATATACAGGAATCATTGGCATTGGTAATAGATTGTGAATATATTTGATTTGTATTCCAATGGAGGGGAAAGCTCCAGGAAGGGAAACAAGATCTAGTGGAGAGCTGAGGATGGGGGAGCCTGGCCCAGCTCCTGGCTCCAAGGAGGCCAGGCCCAGCCCTGGAGACTAGCTCTTATCAGCCTGCTGGGGACCTGGGCAGAGGCACATCTGCTTCTGTTTATTCTTCCTCTTTATCTTAATGGGTCCCCCCACCTATCGCTCCCTGGAATATCCCTCACCACCACTTGGATACTCAGGTACCTCTCCCTGCCCTGGGCAAAGACCCAGGGAGGGAGGGGATGGGGGAGGAGAGGTCAGACATTTGGTGTCCGGGTTAAGGCTCCTTACGAAACACCACCCCAGGCTTAACGCTAAGGTGAAGGTGGCAAAGAAGGAAAAGAGTAAAAGGCCAAAGACCTTCCTCCTGGAAAGGAAACTGGCAGCAACCTTAGCTCTAAGAGAAATGTAATTACATTTAAATTTCGGGTTACACCTAAGCTAATAACTATAACTGGAAATGCCTGTGGGAGCAGGAAGTTTTCTCTCATTAAGAGATAATAGAGAGTCACTCGCCCTTGAACCCAGAACAGTTTCAAGCCAGGAGGACTTTACTTAGGTAGGGCCTCTACCAGCCCACAGGGCACCTTTGTGCAAATTAGAAAAAGGGGCCCCTTCTTGCAGGTGTCACAGCCCTTGACTGGGCGAGTCACCTCTCCCAACTTCCCCAGCACCCTGGGCCAACGAGAACCAGGATACAGCTACATAGTCACAGCAGCTCTCCCTCCTGCCCCTATCTATCCCTTCCATTAACCTGTACAGCTTAAGTGCTGAACAGACCACCCCAGAAACAGAGAAAAATTCTGCAGCTATGAGAAGCTTGGAAGGCTTTTACGCTAACTTGGTCCAAAGTCCCTGCTCCAATTCATTCCATGATAAGGCTTCTGGTTGAGTTGCTAATCACATTCCAGGCCTGGCCCAGGTTATCCTAAACTGTGATTACTGGCAAATTAGAATTAATGAGGAAGTTACCAAATTTCTCAAGGATTTCTTTCTTCAAATTTTACGTAATGCCTATCATCTTAAAGCATGGGGTTTTTGTTTTGTTTAGTTATAGACATAATGAAGTTCAGTTCTTTTAAAGCAGTTTCTCTTTTTGTAGCAAAATTGGCAATATGGCATGGTGGTTCCAAGCTCGATTTCGGAGTCAGAATGATCTGAGTTCTGATTTTAACTCCTCCACTTGCTAGCTGAATGGTCCTGTGCAAGTAACCTCTCCACACCCTGGTTTCCTCATCTGTAAAAGGGGGATACATAAGTGTATTGACCACAAAGAATTAGTACGTGAATTGAATGAGGTGATGCATGGAAAACACTTGCAGGGTGCCTGCACACAGTACCTAATAAACATTAGCTATTATTAAGCTTATTTTAAATGGTAAGGAAAGTGACACCTTACTTATGGGTAATTGAGAAGGATGGGCTTGTTTCCTGTCCCTTGAACAAATGGCCAATCCCAAGTCTCAGGCAGGAAAAGTGAGCCTAGGGCATCAAATCGTGCCAGAAGACAAGGAAGTATTCAGAGACATAGGAGCTAGCTGGAAAGGATTCTTACTGGCCAAATTTGAAACAATTTGAGCATCAAAATAAATAATGACTACAGTTGGTAACACAATGAATAAAACAAAATCCACACGTTCACAGTGATATTCAAAACAAAAGAGAGAGGACGGGAAATACCAGCCAATAAAAATGGAAGGAATGATAGAATTGGAAAACAGTACTTTGCAGCCCCCAGTAAAATAAGTGATTTAGGCAAAGATTAACAATGGAACCATTGGATGAAAGGTTATCGGAGAGTAAGATAGTCTCATTGGGTTAAAATAACACCTACAGATGACTTACGAATTACCAAGTGGAAGATTTTTCTTTACAATGGAGAGACCTGGTAGTCACCATCTTAACCAAGCAATCAAACTGAGCATCACTAATAGTGCAACAATTATGCACCTTCTGATGTGATATAATCCAAAATACACAATACACAAAGTGATTAACATACTTCTAACCAAGCCTCATGACCTAGATTCCAGTTTACAGAAAATACAGGGATAGAGGAACAGTTAAATTATACCAAGAGAAATCAAAAAGACAAATTCACAGTGTGGAACATACTCTAAGACAACTGACCTGTGACAAAGCCTCTCTCCTTGACCAGACTTTAGTCAGGTTCCTTTGAACCCTCTTTCCACTAGGCCTTGACCTTGGTCCCCACCCTGTCTTGGGCCTACCCAACCCAATCTTAGCAGAGTGCTGCTAAATCATCCCTCCACCCTCGCTATCTGATCACCCTTAATATCTAATCCAGTTCGTCCTCTTCTACCCACGACAATGTCTAAGGACTTAACCTATCTTTAACAAGATTCCCCCTGCCCTGCTCCACCACGTCTCCTATTAGTACATCTCCATCCACTGACCCCCTCACCTGCTCTTTGTCTGTAAATCCCCACCTGTCCTTGTTGAATTTGGAGTCGAGCTCCCTCTCTCTCCCCTGTTGCAATAATCTTAAATAAAGTCTTCTTTATAGTTTGAGAATCTTTTTTCTTTAACACCTGGATACTTCAAAGAATTAATGTCATTTTTTTTTTTTTTTTGCGGTACGCGGGCCTCTCACTGTTGTGGCCTCTCCCGCTGTGGAGCACAGGCTCCAGACGCGCAGGCCCAGCAGCCATGGCTCACGGGCCCAGCCGCTCCGTGACATGTGGGATCCTCCCGGACCGGGGCACGAACCCATGTCCCCTGCATCGGCAGGCAGACTCCCAACCACTGGGCCACCAGGGAAGCCCTAATGTCATTTTTTAAAAGGGTGGATTACTACAGAATAAAAGAAATTAGAGAAATTAAAATAATTTAATTACATTCTTTTAATTAAATAGAATTAAAATAAATTAGATAGCAATCAAATGAATATCAGATACTTTGGTTGGATTTTGACCAAAAAAGAAAAAAAAAATCTGCAAAAGTTGTTTTGAGGACAATTGGATCCTTTTGATTATGGATTGGAAATTATAGAATTATTCTTAATCTTCTTAGGTGTGGTAATGGTATTGATTATGAGGAGAATGTCCTTACTCCTATGAAATACCTGAATTTTGGTAACTCCTGTACTTAGAGGTTGTATTAGTTTTCTAGAACTGCTATAACAAATTACCACAAACTGGGTGGTTTACAACAACAGAAATGTATCCTCTTTCAGTTCTGGAGGCTAGAAGTCTCAAATCAAGGTATCAGCTGGACCATGCTCTGTCTGAAGGCCCTAGGGGAAGATCCGTCCTTGCTTCTTCTTACTACCTTCTGGTAGTTGCTGGCAATCCTTGGTGTTCCTTGGCTTATGACAGCATTAACTGCATCTCTGCCTTCATGGTCACTTGTCCTTCCCTGTGTGTCTCTCTGTGACTTCAATCTCTCTCTCCCCTTATAAGGACATCAGTTATTGGGTTTAGGGCCCACCCTAACCCAATATTCTCTCATCTTAACTTGATTACATCTGCAAAGACCCTATTTATAATAAGGTCACATTCACTGGTACCAAGATGTTAGGACTTCAACCTCTCTTTGGGGGGAATATAATTCAACCCACAACAAGAATAAAATGTCAGGATGTCTGAAATTTACTTTCAGATGTCTCAGCAAAAGATTTTATAGTTAGAGAAAGAGAGAAAGGGAAAAAAAACCCAAGTGTCATGAAATGTTAATAATTGTAGAATCTAGGTGGAAGGTATAGGGTAAGCATTATAGTCTTTCAACTTTTCTATAAGTTTGAAATTTTCAAAATAAAAAGTTGAAGGAAAAACAGATTCCTAGCAATTCCCCCATCCACAATCCTGTTCCATTTCATATATCTGAGGCAGACCCAGGAATATACTTTTAATAAAGGTTCCCTTTTTTGGGGGGGGGAGAGGCGGGACACACCACCTGGCATGTGAGACCTTAGTTCCCCAACCAGGAATTGAACCTGCGCCCCCTGCATTGGAAGCATGGAGTCTTAACCACTGGACAGCCAGGGAAGTCTCAGGGTTCCCATTTTTAATAAGCACTTGAAGGTGATTCTAATGCACTGCTAGGGTTGAAATGTACTAGTTGATGTCATAAGCTCACATGGATATTATTTATATCCCCTGCCACCTTTTACTCTAAGATGTTTCCTTTTGAGAACATAAATTTATGTAAAATTAAATCAACCAACACAGCATGCACGTACATTCACACAAAGATGGTGAATATTTTAGTGAACACTGATCAATGTAACAATGTCTAACAATTTATTATTAGATATGTATTTCACAATAGAGAAATATATCCAAAGTCAATTTATTTCCCTTGAACATCAATAGGCTTCAGCTAGGAGTTTTTTGATCCCTCTCTCTGCTCTTATCTCTCTTCTGGATATACGCCTTTTTTAAAAAAAAAGTGTCTTGGGCTTCCCTGGTGGCGCAGTGGTTGAGAGTCCGCCTGCTGATGCAGGGGACGCGGGTTCGTGCCCCGGTCCGGGAAGATCCCACATGACACGGAGCGGCTGGGTCCATGAGCCATGGCCGCTGAGCCTGCGCGTCCGGAGCCTGTGCTCCGCAACGGGAGAGGCCACAGCAGTGAGAGGCCCGCGTACTGCCAAAAAAAAAAAAAAAAAGTGTCTTTACTCATATTTTAGTGGGGTTTTGGGAGGAGGCTGAAGCTTATACACATGTTCAATCTGCTATGTTTAATGGGGAGTCCTCAGAACCCACAGTTTTCAACCCCAGTTTTATTGAAGTCAGCTTCCTCATGTAAACTAGCCCCAATTTCAAAATGGAAGTCAAGGAGAAATGTGACTCAGTTCACACAGTTTGAAGACCACTTTCCAAAAATGCTTTTGGCCTGTGTGGTTAAGCCTGAATGATCAGTCTGAGTATAATTGTCCGACCATCATGTGTGGACTGTGTATACGCAGCCCAAACCCATAGCCCCAGCCTTGTCCTTTCTGATGAAACACCAGTGCCCACAAACAGAAGGTTCCTCTTCTCTCACCATGGAATAAACAGGAAGGTCTCTTGGGACTGTGGTCTTAGGACTATAGCTCTGCCCCTAATTTCTGCAGACCCTTTACCAAGAACTGAGTCATTGCAACACCACGCTCAGCCAGCTGTCTCAGCACAAGAAAAGCTTTGCTGTGGTATGAGGTTTTGTGGGCTGCAAACTACATCTAGGTCAGCAAATTAAACTCCACAGGGTGGTTACCAAGTCCAGCTTCATCTAGCTAAAGGGCTGTCTGATTTCACCCTTTGGGCATTGGCCTTGGATACAAGGCCCATCTGCGTGTGTTTAAGGTACAACACTTCAGGCCTAAACCCCTCGATGACACATGCCTAAACTCAGAATCTTATTTACTCCACCAGGGCTCTGGGGTATGTGAGAGTAACAATACTCCATCCCAGCAGATACACTGAGATTTGTATGTGTGTGTGTTGGGACAAAGTAGGGAAGTGGCACTGTATTTCTTTGTTCCTCAGTTTCACTCACTGTTTCTTTCCTGCCACTTGTGTTTCTTTCCTGCCATGTTGACCCAATCATGAGCCTTTTTTCTCAGTTCCCTTTCATGGAAGTTTTTCAGAATGATTTCACAACAGATGGTCAACTGGTCTACTACCTAGATAGAGCTTTACAAAGAGAGTATCTAAATGGGGTAGGGTGTGTCACCTTGGTTCAGGAACTGGGTTGCAGATTTATAGTGGATAAAGTCTGCAGAGATTAAATCTTGTTAAAAATTCAAAACAAGCCAGCAAATACTTATGTGAAGGCCTGATGCTATCTGGGGCTCTGGAATACAGAAAAGAAAACCAGAGTTGCTGTCTTCCAGGAGCTCTTTAACTATGAAAGTAGGATTAACATTCTAATGGATAGCTACATTTTTCACTACCTAGCACCCATGCATGATTTTCCTGGTAATAATACCCCAAGTTCACTCTGAGAAGAACCCCTCCTCCATCCTTAGTCTGTGTGCTTTCAATGCCTGGTTCTAGAGCTGAGGTATAGACTTAAGGCCAGGCCACAGTGACTGGTTTAGAGATGGGCATAAAGCCTAATAAAAGCCAATGATATACATGAAATGTTTGCTGATACTGTTTGGGGAAAGGTATGAGGTACTTTTTGCTAGGATTACCACCAATAAGGATGATGTGAACCTGGAGCTGCCAAAAGCCACACGATGGAGCCTAAGAATGAGGCCAACACAGCAAAAGACAGATCAGAATGAAACAGAGAAACTGACTTCCTTGGTCAAGCCATTCTTGATGTTCCATATATTCCTAGACTTTTCTGCTAATTGTCCCAGTAGTTATTTTTATTTGTTTAAGCTAGTTAGATGGGGGTTTCTTTAAGATGCAACTAAAATGCTCTGTGTTGCAACTAAAAGGTTGAATAGTGTCCCCCCCAAAATTCACATCCACCCAGAATTTCAGAATGTGACTTTATTTGAAAATATGGTCTTTGAAGATGTAATTAGCTAAGGATGTTAAGTCGAAATCATCTTGGATATAGGGTATGCCCCAAATCTAATGACTGGTATCCTTACAAGATGAGGCGAAGGCTAAGAAAGACACAGAGAGGAAAGCCATGTGAGAGAGACAGGGATTGGAGTCATGCTACTAAAGGCTTAGGAATGCCTGGTGCCACCAGAAGCTAGGAAGAGGCAGGGAGGTATCCTCTGACAGAGCATTCAGAGGGAGCATGGTCCTTCTGACAGCTTGATTTTGAACTTCTAGCCTCTAACTGTAAAATTTCCATTGTTTTAAGCCAGTTTGTGTCATTTGTTACAGCAGCCCTAGGAAACGAAAATACTGTAATATGTGAAATAATTCAATAATTCAATAATTTATTGGCACCTAATATGTGTCCAAAGAGGTTTTAGCATAAAATTCAGAGAAAAGGGATATGGAGAATGTAGAGGGATATTTGAGCTGGGACATCATAAAGCCTGAAGAACTGTCTGCCCCAACTACCTGCCCCACCATGGGTGCCTCTGGAAGTTCCTGGAGAAACTAGAATTTATAGTCTCTGAACTCCTCTTTCTGGTCTTCTGGCAGGCCATTCTCCTAACATATGGACTTCTTCAGCAAGAAAATGAGCTCTGTTGGATAGAATTGAAAATATTTCTCCTAGCTTGTTCTTTGTCTTTGTTTAGAGTGATTTTGGCCCAGTAGAATTTTTTTTTATTAGTCAAATTTTAAAATTTCTTTATGGCTTATTTTTTCCCCCCAATTCCCCTGTGTTTTCATCAAGTGTGCTGTACTGTGGAGTAAGTTATTTCTTTTCCAATTTTTTTCTTCTTGTGGTAAAATACACGTAACATACAATTTACTATCTTTCTTTTTTTTTTTTTGGCTGCATCGTGCAGCTTGTGGGATCTTAGTTCCCCAACCAGGGATCGAACCCAGGGCCCCAGCAGTGGAAGTATGGAGCCCTAACCACTGGACCACCAGGGAATTCCCTAAATCATTTTTAAATATATAGTTCATGGTATTAAGTACATTCGTATTTTTATGTAACCATCAACACCATCCATCTCCAGAACTATTTTCATGTTACAAAATTTTAATTATACCCATTGAACAATAACTCCCCATTTCACCCTTCACCCAGCCCCTGGCAACCACCATTCTACTTTTTGTCTCTATGATTTTGACTAAGTAAAACGTAGCTTTCTTTTATCTTTACTGTGTTTCCCTTCACTGCACTTCCATCACCTTTATTGGGTGTTCCCCAAAAATAGCAACAGTCATAATAGTACCATTTGTTGTGTCCAGGCATTGTACCCAGGGCTTAAGTACAACGGCTCTAATCTTTCCAGTATCTCTACAAGGCAGGTAGTATTCTGCCCATTTTACAGATGAGGAAAGTGTGGTCCAAAGAAGTTACACAAATTGCCCCAGTTAAGGGTCTCACAGCTCTTAATTGGAAAAGGGAAAAGTTGTGCTCGCGTTTGTCCAAGCCAAAGCCACGGCTCCTCTCACAATACCATTCAGAAGCCTTGTATCTATGCCCTCAGACTACAGACTGCTGATCTTGTCTCTCAAATGTTGATTATTTTGATTCACTTTGTTATAAAGCAGAAGCTAACACACCATTGTAAAGCAATTATACTCCAATAAAGATGTTATAAAAAAAAAGTTGATTATTCCTAGTTTGACCCTCATAGGAAAAACTTATTTTCAATTATTGCATATAACTTTTTCACCTTGTGTCCTAGTTACAAAACATAGCTCTATTAATATCACGGGAGAACAAAAGGAAATAGTTATTAAAAAGCAAATTCTATTCCCCTTGGTCAAATTCCAAAGTATAAGACAAGTATAGCCCCAGTGGCTCCCATGCTCTGGTCCCCCCTCCACTTTCTGCTCTCTCTCAGGTGGGTGACCTCCAGCTGCCATCTGGTTTTGTCCTAACTACAGGAAAGCACAAGAGAGTTTGAACTTTGCCCCATTTGAACTCTTTTTCCTGTGTGAGAGCTGTGCTTCATTTAAGGAAGTGCAAATAATGGTGAATGATACTTGTATGTTTGCTAGGGCTGCCCTAATGATGTGGCTTACATGACAGAAATGTTTCATACTTCTGGTGACTAGACATTTGAGGTGAAGGTGTGAGCAGGGTTAGTTTCTTTTGAGGCCTCTTCCCTTAGATTGTAGATAGCTGTCTTCTCCTTGTGCCTTCATATCGTGTATTAGTCTGCATGGGCTGCCATAACAAAATACCATAGACTGTGTGGCTTAAACGACAGATATTTGTTTTCTCACAGCTCTGGAGGCCAGAGTCTAAGATGAAGGTGCTGGCCTGGTCGGGCTCTGGTGAGAGTTCCCTTCTCGGTTCAGAGGCAGTCACCTTCTCACTGTCTCCCCACATGGTGGAGAGGGTTCTAGGGGTCTCTTTCTCTTCTTACAAAAGGGTACTAATCCTGTCGTGAGGGCCTGTCTTAGCTCAGGCTGCTATAACAAAATACCATAAACTGGGTGGCTTATAAACAACAGTTTATTCCTCATAGTTCTAGAGGCTGGAAGTCTAAGCTCAGAGTGCCAGCATTGGTCATGTTCTGCTGAGGGCCTTCTTCCAGGTTGCAGATTACTGACTTCTTGCATTCTCATGTGGCAAAGAGCAGAGCACAGGAAGCAAGCTCCCTTGTGACTCTTGGAAGGGCACTAATCCCATTCACGAGAGCTCCACCCTTATGACCTCATATTATGCTTATTAGCACAGAAGCCAAACCAAAACCAGCAGTCCCCTGCCCTAAGCTTTCTCACCACCAGGATCTGCTTGTGGTAGCCAATGGCAACTCTTCTAGCTATTTTCTCTGATACTTATCTCCATGTTTAAGAATACTGTGCTTCTACTGCTATTTCTTTTGTTTTGTTTTCCTTTTTGGCCGCGCCACATGGCTTGCAGGATCTTAGTTCCACGACCAGGGATTGAACCCCGGGCCAAGGCAGTGAATGCACTGAGTTCTAACCACTGGACTTCCAAGGAATCCTCTACTGTTGTTTCTTAATTTATCATGTTTAGACATTCTTCACCGACTCTGGTAGGTGAGTACCTAACTCTCTCATGTACAGCCATCACTTCCCCTCCCCCATCATCCCAACATAGCACAACTTTGGAAGAATAAATAGTTGGTATTTACATTATAATGACTATACAAGTATCATTCACTGCTAAGCCAAGTGAATATTACTTATCTCTGTTCTCAGGCAGCCTTCAGTATTCCTAAAGTTAATGATGGCCTCGTTTTTTTAATTCATTTTATGTTCTATGACTCATCATTAGTGTTCTCTAAAAGCTTTAACATCTCTGCCAAAGGCCTTCCCATGATATTTTCCATATGCTCAAGCACATCAGCTCCATTTCTTCTTCCCCAGAGCCTCTCAGGAGGCCTCCTTCCTCCTGCACCCAAGCTGACTGGGCTCTGGCTTAATGCTCTGCTGTTAGTCCTAGGACTTTGCTCACACCTCAGTGATGGATACCCTAGTCCCTATGTTGAGGATCCCACCTCTCTCTCCCTCTCTCTCCCTCACTTTAAAAAATTTTTTATTTCCTCCTTTTAATGAAGGAGGAAGTGTCTACTAGTGTCCTAATAAAATTCACTTGAGAGTGTACTCAGATAATTTTGTGACTGGGTGAAAAACTAGGCATTGCTTAGAGCACATCCTTTCTGAGTTTTCTGATTTTGATTCTATGGGGGCTCTGTGCATTTCATTGCCTTAGAGCTATTTCACAACTCTGTAAATTGTAGGTAATTGATAGCAATGCAAAATAATTCTTATCTAGAGATATGCAAATAAATAACCCACAGTCCCTCTCCCCACCCCACACAAGCCTCCCTACAAAAGCCAGTTTCATATCCGTTTATAAATTCATTTCAAAATTCCTTTTTTCCATATAAATTTGTGCTTCCTTGACATCTTTAAACTGGTTGTAACATCTTACTGGTTCCCTCATTAATAATGAGGTAAGATATTTTACACACGTTCATTTTATATTTGTGAGAGTCATGATTTTACCTTTTAAAAAATATTCCTTTAATAGAAGTGTATTTTTAAAGTCACTGAAGTCTGAAAATAGCTTTATTCTTCTTTCACACTTGAGTGATAGATGGGTTGGGTATAAAATTATAGGTAAAATATCCAATGCCACAACTATACCCCAATTAAAAAAAAAATCCAATGCCACTTTGACTCCTGTTTCTTTGCATATAACTAGTTTCCAACACTCCCCCTCCATCCTATTTGTTTGTTTGTTTGTTTGCTTCTTTATCCATGGGATTCAGAAATGCCATAATAATATGCCCTGGTGAGGGTCTTTTTCACTCATTCTGCCATGCACTTCAGTGGATCTTTACATCTAGAGACACTTGCCCTTCTGGTCTAGATACAAATTTATATATGATTTTCTCTTCCTGGAATTCCTTATATTTGGATGTTGAATGCCTAAATAGATCTTCTAGCTCTCTCATCTTCCTCACCATTCTCATTATTGTATTAATTTGTTTCCCTACCTATTAATGAGGTTGAGTAGCTTCCATATTTAATTGTCCACTTAGCTTCTCAATTATTCTTTTTCTATTAAATAGAATTTTGATGTAAAACAACTGAATATAAACTGATAGCTTGTCAGTATATCACTACATTTCAAAGGATGACAATTTTGAGGAAGACTGATTTATATCACCTAGGTAAAATTGGTGCTTTGTCTTTTTTTTTTTTTGGCTGCGTTGGGTCTTCGTTGCTGCACGCGGGCTTTCTCTGGTTGTGGCGAGCGGGGGCTACTCTTTGTTGCGGTGCACGGGCTTCTCACTGTGGTGGCTTCTCTTGTTGTGGAGCACAGGTTTTAGGCTCGCGGGCTTCAGTAGTTGCAGCACGCAGGCTCAGTAATTGTGGCTCGTGGGCTCTAGAGCACAGGCTCAGTAGTTGTGGCACATGGGCTTAGTTGCTCTGCGGCATGTGGGATCTTCCCGGACCAGGGCTCAAACCCGTGTCCCCTGCATTGGCAGGCGGATTCTCAACCACTGCGCCACCAGGGAAGTCCCACCTTACTTGTGTTGCTAGCCACAGAATTTCCAACATTTTATACACAATCTGGCATATAATAGTTGCTAAATATATCTTTGTTGAATAAACCCTCAACTTATAGATTCCTACTAAATCCTAATCTAGTTCTTCCTCCAGGGTTAAATAGTAAATAATCTTTTTTAACTTTTCATTCTGGAAAAATAAAAATAATATTTTTCAAGTATTTGCTACTTGTCCTGTTCTAAGCTCTTTAGGTGTGGTGATTAATTTAATCCTTACAACAATCCAATGAGATAGGTATTATTACTATCTGCATTTTGAAGGTAAAGAAATTTATCTGAAAGCTTCATTAGCTCAGCTGATATTTGGCTCCAAAGATTATACTTTTAACCATCATATTAGATGCCTCTTTGGTTGGCTCAGCTCACAATCCAATTCTGATCTATTTATAGTAGCTGTCAGGCACACATTGTTGAGAAGAATTCTGGGGCAGCATTTAGGTTACATGGAAAAGATAATCTGCCTTGATTGATTAATGATGTCTGCCACAGGCCCAGGAATGGCGAGTCAGGGTTGTTGTTTTTTTTTAACACTGCTTACTCATTCCTTGGAGAAAGAGATTATCTTTGGGGTTATACATAGCTCTAGTGCTTTTGAAATTAGGGCATGTTGACATCCAAAGTGTTTAAAGGCTGCTTTGTTTCTGTGCTGTAGCAGGAGAATATTTTAACTGCCTGTTTATAATTTATCTGAGAGAAGCACTGGTAATTAGGCATCTGATCACTCCTCTGATTCCCTTGCTTCTTCCTTTTCCTGTGATAACAGAAAGTCAGGAAAATAATCACATTGCCTCATGATACCAGTGGGCCATATAAAAAGCCCCGTGATGTTGTTTTTCCAATCACTGGTTTTCTTGACAGCCAGCATTTAAACCATTCCAAACACCCCTCCCGTCAATCGTTAGAAATGACCTTAGGATTGGTCTCTTTACTAACCTTCCTACTACGTCCCAAACAGTTTTACAACTTGGCTTCAGCTGCAGGGCAGTCCAGCTTTTAAAGGAATTATATCCCTTTCCCAGAATAGCCATTAAACAGAACTTAACACAGTTTTAAGGGAGGTATAAAGTGACTTTTTCCCATCTCTCCCCACTTTTCAAAGTGCGCTTTTACACTCAGAACCAACATCTATTTGTTTAGGACAGTTTATAAGGTGTTCACTATTCACTTTCTCATCCTTTAACAATTTTTTTTTCAGCTAAATAATATACATTTATTGAGAATTCCTGGGATGGCTGTTATTTCCTCTTAACTACAGGGCAGGGAACCAAGCAGAGAAAAAGAAAATCACCAAAAAAGCCCACAGCTCTGATTCCTCTGGCTGAGCAAAGGGAAGAGGAAAGTTGCTCCAGGGGGCAGTGCTCACGAAGGCAACAGCGTTTTGCAGGAGGCCTGCGGAGGAAGTCCCATGACACCGGGGGTGGGTGGAGGCTGCTTCTCCCCCAGTGGCTCCTCTATTTCAGTTTCTTGAAGGGGATCCTCTGGCCCTTGATGACGTCTTTCTCTTGGAAGTTCCACAGGGCCATCAACAGAAAGCCAAGTGTGGCCCCGCATTGTAATAAGCATCTTGGAGATGGTGGGGCTGCTCAGACCTTGCCCACTTTGCGGTGGACAGGGCTCCCACTGAGGGGGATGCTATGCGCCAAGCGTCCCCTATCAGGGCGAAGAAGGAAGACCTCGGGCTGCCTCCCAGACAGATGCTGCAGGTCAGCAGAACCCCACAGAGCCTCCGAAGGGACCCTTCCCACTTCAGCTATCCAGTCTGCAACCCTCCCGTAAGGTGGACAGCCTGCTGCACCCGGGAAGGAGGGACATCTCATCTTCCTGTTGACATGGCACCTCCTGGGACGGTGATCACATGAAATGTTCACATGTAAGACAAGAAGCTTCCACCACCCCTCTGCCATCTGCTGTATCCCATGATCTACGATGTTCAAGCTCAGCCCCAGAGAGCCCCCTCCAGCATGCATCCCACAGACCTGCCACGATCTTGGCATGCACAGCAAACCCATAGCCAAATGTGCCCGATCTGAACACATCTTCAAGGCCCAGACCCTCGCTGGATGTTCCTTTTCTGCTGTTATTTATTTTTAATTTTGTTAATGTAAAATCACATATGTATAGTTTAAAAACAATACTAAAGCCAATCCCCTAGTACTCATAACCCAGGTTAAGAAATATAACATTAGTAAAGCTTTGGGGCTTGTGTTAGTTTCCCATGGCTGCTGTAACAAATGATCACAAACTGAGTGGCTTAAAACAAGGGAAGTTTATTCCCTCACAGTTCTGGGGGCTAGAAGTCTGCAATCAAGGTGTCTGAAGGCTCCTGAGGAAAGTCTTTGCCTTTTCCTAGCTTCTGGTGGCTCCCAGCAAGGCTTGGCGTTCCTTGGCTTGTAGCTGCATCACTCCGATCTCTGCTTCCATGGTCACCGGCCTTCTTCCCTCTCCTTTCTCTTATAAAGACACCAGTCATTGGATTAGGACCCACTCTAATCCAGTCAGTATGACCCATCTTAACTTGATTAAGTCTGCAAAGATTTAATTTTATTTCCAAATAAAGTCACATTCACAGGCAATGGGGGTGAGGACTTGAACATATTTTGGGGGGACACAATTCAATGTCCTACAGAGCCCTTGCTGTGTTCCTCCTCCATCATATTCCTTCCCCAAAGAGGTAACCACTTGGCTGACTTTTGCATTAATCTTTTTTTTTTTAAACTTTAAAATAGTTCACCACCTAAATTTGTATACCTAACACAAAAATTGTTGAGTTTTGAAACGCTGAGTTTTAAGCACAAGTCTAGCTGAATAAGGTAAGGGCAGTACTGCCGTTTCTGGATGAAGGCTCCCACGATGAGATGCTCCAGAAAGAGTCTTCAGCTCAGAAAGTGTTCAGAGCCCCGCTGGGGGACAGTGGGTAGTCTGGAAAACTCAGTGCTCACCAGAATTAGGGCACTTGTGTGGACAAGAGACTGGGCCCCTGGCAGGAAGATGGCTGGGTAAGTGGGCTGCATCCTGAGCGCTGGTAAGCTCACACGGGATGGTGGGGAGCCCCTAGGATGGCTCCCATGATCCCTCCCTTGCCTTCACTCCCACTTCCAGAGGGACCGGGGCTGATGCTCCTGTACCCTCTAGGGATTCCATGGCTTCTCGCTTTCCCACCGGCCCCGTGACTCCGCCTTTCAGCTCTGCCGCTTCACCCTCCTCCTGGGTTTGTATATTATCGCTTAAATCCCTCTGCTGTAGTTTGAGTGGAGTTTCATTAGGGAAAAGATGCATGTGTTCAATGTACCGTCTCCACCTTGAGAGCTTTCTCTTGGTCTCACTTTTCTACTGAGCTGTGTTTTAGGATTTCTTCCTTCATTCACTCAATCTGATGTCTGCAAGGTGGGCTGTCAGGAGGGACAGAGCTGACAGTAGTTGAGCTGACAGTAGTTGGGGAGACAGACAAGGAAATCGGTCGTTATGACGCAGCAGTAGTGCTTAAAATATGGTTCCTGGACCACCTATGCAAGCGTCTCCCCGATGTTTCGTCAAAATGCTGAGACCTGAAGGTCGGGCAGAGGCCCAGGGAGGATAAAGACTCCAGACGGGGGAGCAGCTTTCAGCTGTTTGAGGCTGGTTGGAGCCAAGGCTGGGGAAGCCCACCCAGAAAAAGTGTGAGGGGCCACGCACTGGCCAAGGACTGAGTGGGGAGAACAGCAGTACCTGTGGGCTGAGCACAGGGGGAGACCTTAAGGGGGAGACTGAGAAGAAGAGGTGGGAGGATGGCGTGTGTGTTGACGGCTGTCATAAAGGTTTCCAAAATCCAGGTTTTCAAAAGCAGCACAGAAACCAGTCCTGTGTGATCCCCTTACATGAGGTACCTAGGGTCGTCCAGTTCAGAGAAACAGAAGGCAGAATGGTGCTCACCAGGGGCGGGGGGAGGCGGGGCGGCGGGAAGCGGAGTTTGACAAGTACAGACGTTTAGTTTTGCAAAAAGCTCTGAAGACTGGCTGCACAACAATGTGTGTATATTCGACACTGCTGGGCTGCAGACTTAAAACTGGTTAAGACGATAAATTTTATGTTATGTGTTTGGTTTGTTTTTTTTCACCACAACAAAAAATAATTTAAAAAGAAAAGAAAAAAGTAACACAGAAACCAGGGTCTGTTTCTAACCTTCAAAAGTTCCTTGATTGGACTTCCCTGGTGGCGCAGTGGATAAGAATCCGCCTGCCAATGCAGGGGACATGGGTTCAATCCCTGGTCTGGGAAGATCCCACATGCCGTGGAGCAATTAAGCCCGTGCGCCACAACTACTGAGCCTGCGCTCTAGAGCCCACGAGACACAACTACTGAAGCCCGCATGCCACAACTACTGAAGTCTGTGTGCCTAGGGCCCGTGATCCGCAACAGGAGAAGCCAGAGAAGCCCGCGCACCGCAACAAAGGGTAGCCCCCGCTCGATGCAACTAGAGAAAGCCCGCACGCAGCAACGAAGACTCAACACAGCCAAAAAAAAAAAAAGTTCCTTGATTCTTTACCCTTTTGTGATCAGGCTGACTCAGCAGATCAGCGTTCCCCAAATGGGGACAAAGCTCCAGTGTCTGCTCATCACCACTGGGGCGTGAGGGACTTTGTCTCGCCTACTTATCCAAGAGCACCCCCAGACACCGCATGCCAGGAGACGCAATCTAAGTAAAGGCTTGAGCCGGAAGCCAGGTCTCAGCATCTCCTCCAACCGTGTTGCCCACTTCCCGTCCAGCACCCCCAGCTAATCAACCAAAGCTCCATCTTGTGTGGCAGTTCCTGAAGTTTGCCTGTCACCAAAAGCTTCTGCTTTGTCTCCAAGGGCTCCAGTGTCCACTTTGGGTCCTGTGGTTTAGCCTCTGGAAATTCAAATGGATTCTGGCTGAATTCTATCACAAGAGGGACTCTACACCCTGCCTCCTTGGTGCTCTGAGTAGGCCAGGTTGGGGGCATGATGGGTTATCAGGCTAGTGGGAGGGGAACGTAACTTGAGAGGCCCAGTGCATGTGGGGCCTCGAGATGGGGTCCAGCTACAGGGCCTGGCTCTGGGGAGCAGCACGGAAAGGTCTAGAGCTTCATCCAAGAAGTCACAGACTCTAATATAGTAAAATAATTAGAGCCAACACGTAGCACCAACAATGTGCCGGGCATCCTTCCAAGCCCTTAATACTGATATGTGTGCACGAACTCAATGAATTCTCCCAGTGAACTTATGAGGTCAGTACTGTAGCCGACTTTACTGACGTAGAAACAAGAGCACAGGGACGGGGTCTCTCTTTGCTGCATCTGCCGCGAGAATGAAAGCAATCAGGCAGTCGACGGTCCAGAAAATGTAGACATCACTCAGAAGGGATGCACAGGTGTCACGAAGGGCCCCACAGGAGGCTGCAGAGGGATTTGAATCACATCAGGGTCAAACTCAGTCTCCTTGGAAGGAAAAAGAAGAGGCTCTGGGTGGACAAATGGTGGGGAAATAGGAAGGAACTGGCTGTGGTTTGTACTGTCGGTTGTCACGTACAGAATGTAATGGAGGGTGTTACCCCGGCTTCCGTTCCAAGATGAGATCTGTGTGCTTCCCCATCACCGTTGTCATTCAAGAGGACAGGTCACTGGTTGAAATCTGGAATTTCTTGTATGAGAAATATATCAGCAGCGTTTGAAAGTGTTTGAACCAGGCGTTGCTTGTTCAGTGTCTCAAGCCCAGAAAGAGGAGTTAATTCTTAAAGGAAAAGACATTGAACTTGTATCAAATTCAGGTTGTTACTTTGATCCTGCAAGCCACAACGGTTAGAAGGAAACCCGGACACTTCTGGATGGTATATGAACAAGTCTCTGAAAAAGGAACAGTTCAGCAGGCTGATGGAGATCTACGAGTTGTCTGGCTATGGCAAATAACTAGATGGCGGATCATTCTTAAGACCTATTTCTAATACTTTTGGTGTTTTTTTTTTTTTTGCGGTACGCGGGCCTCTCACTGTTTTGGCCTCTCCCGTTCCGGAGTACAGACTCCGGATGCACAGGTTCAGCGGCCATGGCTCACGGGCCCAGCCGCTCCGCGGCATGTGGGATCCTCCCGGACCGGGGCACAAACCCGCGTCCCCTGCATCGGCAAGCGGACTCTCAACCACTGCGCCACCAGGCAAGCCCCCTATTTCTAATATTTTAAAGATGTAGTAAAGGCCCTCTATTGAAGGATCAAAAGGACGGGGAGGTTGAACTACTTGCCCAAGGTAACCCTGTCAATGCGAGGCAGAGCCAGATCTAAGCCCAATCAGGCAGACTCCCGAATTGGCACCCTTATCCACCCTGCCACCTCTCTCCCAGCTGCTCGTCTTCAGGTGGCAAATCAGACAGACAGCCCCTTAGTGGGGAAGCCAGAAGAGTCCAGAGCCCGGCTGGGGTCAGTCATGGTTCCAGATAATCCGATGGTGTAGAGAAGGGTTCAGCCAGCCAATGGGTTGGGTTGTGGGCAGAGAGTTCCAACCCCAGAAGGGGCTGGGCTAGAGCTAGGCAGGGAACAGGGCAGGTTGCAGTCCCAGCAAAGGACACTTGGGCCCCTTTGGCTCTGAGCCATTTCCGTGTTTCTGGGCTGGGGCCCCAATGGGCCGACCTGAGAAGTATAAAAACTGTGACAGCAGGGCTATGACACAGACATGTAGAATTTGCTCTGCGGCCCCGAACCTGTCTCATAGCAGCAAACATAGCAACACAGGCAACCTGGTTGGCACCTGGCTTCTGGGCCGTAGAGGGTGACTTAATGACAAGGTCTCATGGGTTGATGGAGATCAAGGAGAAAAGGGACAACCTGCTGGCGAGAGCACCAGTGGGTTCAGGATAGGAAAGGCAAGCAACAGAGGGCAGGCATGGGTGGAGTCATCACCAAGGGCTGCAGCAAAGCTCCCAAAGTTTTAAAAGCCTTCAGGTTTCTGTGAACTATTGGGGCCTACAGATAAGACATTGCTTGAGTCTTGTAAGTGCTGGTCTCACAGCTGCTTTCCCATCGCACCTCAGCTGTTCCTCACCATGCCAAGCACCATGCCAAAGGCGTGGCCTCAGGGCCTTTGTACTTGCCACCCTCAGCCTATAACACTCTTGCCCAGATATCCTCACTCCCCGCAGGCCTGTGCTCCAAGGAGGCTGATCAGGGAGGCCGTCCCTACAAAGAGCACCTCCCTTCCCTGCTCGCCCATCCTTTACTATCCCCTTGCCGTACGGATTGTGTTTTCCAAAGGTGCCGCAGCAATCTCTCCTACGCCACGTGTTCTTTCTCTGGCCCCTTGAATCTGGGGTCCCTGTCACTGCTCTAACCAACAGAATACGACAGAAGTGACGCTGACCCACTCCCAGGCACTTCACCGCTCCAGCAGCCTCTGCTTCCTGCTTCGTGGAACACTTACTCTTGGAGCGCTCCTTCCAGAGCCCAGCTGCCAGGCTGAGAAGCTTGTGGGGAGGCCACAGGCAGATGTGCCAGTCAGCAGCCTGCCGAGCTCCTAGCCAGAGGTCAACATGCACGGCAGCCAAACGAGTGAGGCACCTCGATGTCCGACCCAGCCGGTCCTTCAGACGACTGGAGGCCCGGCCGGCATCTGGCTGCACCACTTGTGAGACCCCCAGCAAGACCCACCCTGATGGGCCCAGTCCACCAAAGAACCATTAGAGAGAATACAAAATTGTTGTTTTAGGCCACAGAGTTTCAGGGTGCTTTTTTTCCATAGCAGTAGTCATCTTAAGGATTTACCCTGCTTAACTAGTTTTCACGGCACCTATCACTGCCTGATAGTATATAAGCTATTTGTTTATTGTCTTTTTCTCCCTCTTGTTTTTGTTTACTACTGTACTCTTAATACTTGAGAGTAGTGCCTGGCATGTAGTAGGAGCTCAATAAATATTCTCTAAGTAGATGAATGAATCCAAAGACATTTTCCCCCAAATCACAAAGCAATAATCAATGTGATTCTATTAGTTCTCAAGAGGCTTAACACTGGGTCATCCTGAGCATAGGTTAGGGCATCAGATGTGGTTGTATTTATTCACTCAACAGCCATTTATTGAGCTTCTATTATGTGCTAGGCCCTAGAAATAAATCAGCGAACCAAAGCAAAAATTCCTGCCCTCATTCTAGTGGGGGAGCAGGCAATAATATAAATAAGGAAAGTATACCATATATTAGAAGAGGATAAGTTGCAAGGAAGAAAAATAAAGCAGAGAAGAGGGAGAGAGAGTCCTGGGGTCTGGCCAGAATGTTAAGTAAGGTGGCCCAGTGTATTGGTTTGCTAGGGCTGCCACAGCAAAGCACCACAAACTGGGAGGCTTAGACAACAGAAATGTATTGTCTCACAGTCCTGGAGGCTAGAACCCAAATAAGAGAGACAGATTCTCTGCAAGTATTTTGCAGTTTAGAATAATGTAATATGGTTTTAAGTTAATAAAACAAAAACTGAAAAATGAGACAGTACAGTAACAGAATGAGATGAAAAGGAAGGTTGCAGAGCTAAGGAAATAAATTGAAAATACTATGATTATAGATATAATAAATAAATTAGAAAAGAAAAAATAATCATGGCTGAAAATCAAATTAACAACATGGAGGAGAGACTTAAAAGAAGTCGAGGGAAAAGACACAGAGATTGAAGCAATTAGAAAGAATGTGATAGATATAGAAATCAAAGATGTTCTAACTTAAGCACAATTGATGTCCCTGTGTACAGATCTCAACAAAAGGAACTTAAAATTATTCAGAGATATAATATAGATTTATTATAAATTTATAAATATACATTTCTCTGACTTGAATGAAAACTTAAATATGAATATTGAAAAGGTCATGTATATGTCAGGAAATTTTGTTTTAGTATAACCAACATTGACATACCTGTTTAAGATTCTGATGTCAAGATTTAAAGGAAAAAAATTGTTCAGGGAATTCCCTGGTGGTCCAGTGGTTAGGACTCCACAGTCTTACTGCCCAGGGCCAGGGTTCGATCTCTGGTTGGAGAACTAAGATCCCACAAGCCGAGCAGCACAGTCAAAAAAAAGAAAAAACTTGTTCAAAACGTTCTGGTAGAAAGAAAAATTAAAAACAGATCACTTTTAAAGGAGGGAAAAAATCAAGCTGGTCTCAGACTCCCCTTACAGCAACATTCAATGCCAAAGGACACAGAGTTGATCTGAAAAGAACTGAGAGGAAAAAGTGTGACCTAAGAATGTCACATTCAATCAAACCATCATAGAAGCAACAGGCAGACACTCTCAAACATGAAATAATTCAGAAACTATAGTTACTTCTTTAAAAAAAAAGTATTGATGATAAAATCTATCCAAGAGATGAGTCAAAATAAAGAATTCTAGAATAGGGACATCACATAGTGGAATAGATGATAGGCACTGAATCCACTTAAAGAGAGAAACAGGACTAAAGGGAAAAGCAGTATAAGCAAAAACTGGGAGTGAGGAGAGGGGAAAAGGAAGGCAACGAAACAGTATTAATCACTTGATCTCTTCTAGTTTGGAGTAAATCAATTCTATTTAAAACTGAAATGTGATTTCAAAAACTAGTGAATTCAACCTCTAATGGTTATCATAATTCATAATTTTTTTTAGGCTTAGAAGATTATTTTAGGAATTAACATCTCTTGCAGTGAAGAAACATTTATCTTAAGTTGAGCAATTTCTTCTGTTTCACTTTCTTCTTTAAATTCAAAAAAGATTAAATAGACTTTCGATTTAAACCAGTATATATGGTAGAGTGCATTAGCTTCCTAATTCTTCAGCTCTCCCTGCATCCATGCCCTTTCCCTGCAACTTTAGAGTTCTTCTCAGTAGAACTTTAGAGTTCTTCTCTGCCCTAGTGATGTCTGGGTTGGCCATGTGTATCAGTCAGGTTCCAATCAGAGAAGCACACCTGGCATGAGTGGAGGAAGGGTGCAGATGTTTTCCTGTGCCCGATAATAAATATTCTAGGCTTCAGGAGCCACGTAGTTTCTGTCACACCTACACAACCTGGTCATTGAGCAGCCATAGATAATATGTAACTGAACAGGTGTGTCTGTGTTCCAATTAAACTTTATTTACAAAAACAGGTGGCAGGCTGGATTTGACCCATGAGCCGTATGTAGTTTGCCAACTGCTGGGTTAATAAGTAAGGAATTTACAGTGGAATGAGACCTTACATTTGGGGAAGTGAAGGTCCAGGAGGGAAGCTGGAAGATCATAGATAACGTCACCTATCAGTCAATCTGAAACCCAAGCACATCCAACCACCAAAAGGGAAGTGCAAAGGGAAAGTTCATGGGGACATCAATGGGGCAAGCCATGGCTCTAAGTGGCTGCTGCTTCTCTGAGTCTGCTGCCCAGTGACTAGTGGTGGACCTGAGGCCAAGAGGATCAGCAGTTGGGTAGAAGAGCTGAAAGAGGGGTGGAAGAGGCAAGGACAAGACAGAACCGACCAGCACTTCTCTGTGTCTGTTATTGCATCTATCTGACTACGGTGACCTTCAGAGAGTAATGTCTGGTGCTTCATTCCTGCCTTTCAAACCTCATGTAAATTCCTCTTTGGGCCAGCTCTATAGGTACAGCGATTCTGGGAAATGTAGTTCCAATTGAGCCTATTTGACACAATACAAACCACCACAGTCTACCCCTTGTCAACTTCACATCCATACATACTTCTTTGAATCACATTTAACCTCCAAATAAACACAATAGCAAAATCATGCATTCACCTAACATGATACAATGATCTTTTATACAACCAAAACACATTAGCCCTCTTTCCAAAGGAGAGTACAAAGCACATAGTCTCTTTACCCATCTTTGGGTGATGTTCATTCCTCTTCTAGCTCATTCCCTCTTTGAGATCCTGTAACTTGAACACTTAAATATAAAGTTGCCTTATTAGCACATTTCACTTAGATGGTAAGGGAATAAGAGGGAAAAAATGAAATAAAAAAATTACACAGTCTAAGTTAAAGCAATGCAGTTCTGCTTGCTATGATTTCTATTTTTGGAGAGGAGCTACCTTTAAGGTTATACTTCTTAATAGTTTTGTTCATCCTGGATTTACCACCTTCTTCTTTTTCTCCCTTAAAAAAGGGGAATAGGGAATTCCCTGGTGGTCCAGTGGGTAGGACTCCTCACTTTCATTGTTGAGGGCATGGGTTCGATCCCTCATTGGGGAACTAAGATCCCACAAGCCGTGTGGCGAGGCCAAAAATTTTAAAAACAAACAAACAAACAAATAAATAAATAATGTCAAACAAACAAAAAAATTAGATATTCAAATACATTCACATTAAAGTAAGAAGAAATACTTATAACTACTACAGTCCTCATTTGTGTAACTTGTCACATGATGTAGCTGGTATTTAAAACTTCCTTCTCCTCTACCAATTCCATATCCCCTTTGTCTTCAGCAAGAATCTCAGCTGGTTCTTGCCTGACAAGGTGACCCAAACCTTCATCACTGAAGGTACTGTGACATCAATAATCCTACCTGGGGCTTCCCTGGTGGCGCAGTGGTTGAGAGTCCAGCTGCCGATGCAGGGCACACAGGTTCGTGCCCCGGTCCGGGAGGATCCCACATGCCGCGGAGCGGCTGGGCCCATGAGCCATGGCCGCTGAGCCTGCGCGTCTGGAGCCTGTGCTCCGCAACGGGAGAGACCACAACAGTGCCTGCGTACAGAAAAATAAAAATAAAAATAAAAAAAATAATCCTACCTGAACTGCTCTGTAATTTTCCATGAACTTTAATCACAGGACATAGTAGTTCTAAGAGGCGCCCCTGGGATCTTCTGCTTCCCAGACCTCCTCCTCACCCACATTGTGAAGTGGCCTTTCCACAATTCTCTCAAGCCAGCTCCTTCCAGATAATGGGGGATATGCTCAGACCAATGAATTCCATGAGTAGGAGCCAACTGTCTCACTTCATTTGCAGTGAAATGAATTTCTAGTCAGAGCTGTTGCCGTGTGGGATAACCTAATGGTGGATAAGGCCCTCTGTAAGTCCACAGATGGTAGTTTTGGCAAAGCATTGTGGGCAGGAAAGGCATATCTATAACCAGAGTAAGCATTCTAGTAAGAACAAAACTCTGCTCCTTCCTTGGTGGAAGTGGCCCAATGTAACCAATCTGTCACCAGGTAACTATCTGATCACCCTGGAGAACAGTGCCATATCAGGGCCTCTGTGTTGGTCTCTGGTGCTGGCAGACTGGGCACTTGGCTGTGGCTACAGCCAGATCAGCCTTGGTGAGTGGAAGTCCATGTTGACGACCCATGCATAAACTTTATCCCTGACATTGGGCAGTGGCTGGAGTGGCTGGGGAAGGAGGCTGACTGACATCCACAGAATGACATTCTGTCCACCTGATTATTAAAATCCTCCTCTGCTGAGTCCACCCTTTCATTTCCATTCAGAGAAACCTATTTGCCTACCTGTTCTCCAGACCTCCTTGTCATCAATTTTCCAATCATGGTTCTTCCAAGTCCCTGACCGTCCAGCCAAACCAGTAGCCACAGCCCATGAATCGATGTAAACCCATACCTCTAGCCATTGCTCCTTCCAGGCAAAACGAACAACCAGATGAACTGTTCAAGTTCTGCCCACTGGGAAGATTTTCCTCCATCACTGTCCTCCAGATCTCTCCACAGTGGGATTGTAGCACTGCATCTGTCTACTACGCGTGGCAAGGTTATCAGTGAGGGTGTTTTTGCCTGCAAGGAACACAATATCCAACTAAAAGTGGCTTATATGATAAGGGACACATTCCAAGAACAACATCCAGGGGCAGAAAATGCAATGTCAACAACAAAATGTTACACTTTTTAAGAGTAAGTAAAACTGTCTCCAAAGCAGGGCGTCTTCCCTGAGCAAATACCACTTGGAGAGCAAATTCATAAACAAAACTGGGTCTTGGCAAGAAAGAAGGTAGGAGGGCTGTGAATGGATATGAACCGTGAACAGGGTCTGCTCAGAAAGGTTAGCTCCTGTTCTATCTGGTTGGTTTGTTGTTTTTTCCTTTGTACTTGTCTATAAGGCTTGAACTTCTTGTTTTATTATGGTAAAAACACATGACATAAAATTTATCACTTTAACAACTTTTAAGTGTACAGTTCGGTAGTATTTATGCACATTGTTGTACAGTAAATCTCTAGAACATTTTCACCTCTCAAAAATGAAATTCTGTACCCATTAAACAACTCCCTTTTCCCCCCTCCCCCGGAAACCACCCTTCTACTTTCTAAGAGTTGGACTACTTTGTGTACCTCGTGTAAGTGGAATCATAAGGTATTTGTCCTTTTGTGTCTGGCTTATTTCACTTAGCATAATGTCCTTAAGGTTCTTCCACCTAGGAGTATATGGCAGGATTTCCTTCTTTTTTAAGGCTGAATAATATTCCATTGTGTGTGTGTGTGTACCAATCACATTTTCTTTACCCATTCATGCATCAATGGACATTTAGGTTGCTTCCACCTCTTGGCTATGGTGAAAAACACCTGGGTATACAAATAACCCTTTGAGATCGTGTTTTCAATTATTTTGGATATATGCCCGAAAGTGGTATTTCTGGATCATATAATAATTCTATTTTCAATTTTTTGAGGCAACTCTGTACTGTTTTCCATGGTGGCTATACCATTTTACATTCCTACTAAGAGTGCACCAGGTTTCCAATTTCTCCATATCCTCACCAACACTTGGGGGGTTTTTTGGTTTGTTTGTTTGGTTCGTTCGATTTGATTGTGGCCATCCTAATGGTCATGAGGTGATATCTCATTGTGGTTTGATTCGCATTCCCCTGATGATTAATGATGTTGAACATCTTTTCATGTGCTTGTTGGCTATATTCATGTCTTCTTCGGAGGAATGTCTATTCAAGTCCTTTGCCCATTTGTTAATCAGGTTTTTTGGTGGTTGGCCTCTCCCGTTGCGGAGCACAGGCTCTGGACGTGCAGGCTCAGTGGCCATGGCTCACGGGCCTAGCCGCTCCGCGGCATGTGGGATCTTCCCAGACCGGGGCACGAACCCATGTCCCCTGCATCGGCAGGCGGACTCTCAACCACTGCACCACCAGGGAAGCCCCATTTTCTTCTTTTAAGACCATGAGAAAGATTGCCAGACTAACACACAAGTTTTGAGAATGTGAAAAGCTCTTTGAAAAAACTTTAGTAGACTCTACCCATCTTCTTCATCTTCTGCAGGCATTATCCCTCTACCCCAGCCCCCTTTTCTTTTTCTTCCTTTCTTCCTTTCTTTCTTCCTTTCTCCCCTCCGTCCATCTGTCCCTTTCTCCCTCCCTTTCTTTCTTTCTGTCTTTCATTTTCAAACTCCTTAGAGCTGGAGGGCAATGTCTTCCTTTCCCAAAGAAAAGCTCTCTAAACCTGCAGTTCCCAGTCTTTTTAATGTCACAGATCAAGTTAACTTTTTAAAAAAGGGAAAGGGCTGCGGGTAATTTACAGTTTTCAATTTGTTATTTAACTTATAAGGGAGTTTTTGTTTTCAAATCACTGTTACTATCACCAATATTTCATTAAAATGCCAGCAAAGGAAAGGGCAGTTTAACATCCAAAATGTAAGAGCAGCAGAATCTCAAAATAAAATGTCCTTCCGAAAAATCATAGTTGCCAGCTTACTCTGTTATGTCAAAAATTTTTAAATAACAGAATATCCTAAAAAGAGTCAAACACAAAAAAACACCAACGTCAAATGTCATCTTAAGATACCACACTGGGGCTTCCCTGGTGGCGCAGTGGTTGAGAGTCCACCTGCCGATGCAGGGGACACGGGTTCGTGCCCCGGTCCAGGAAGATCCCACATGTCGCAGAGCAGCTGGGCCCGTGAGCCATGGCCGCTGAGCCTGTGCGTCCGGAGCCTGTGCTCCGCAACAGGAGAGGCCACAACAGTGAGAGGCCCACGTACCGCAAAAAAAAAGGATACCACACTGCATTTTCATTTTTAGATTGTGAACATTGCATACAAGTAAAAGAGGATATATAATGTGCATATACTATACAGTTTAAAGAGTAGTAATAAAATACACAGCCATGAATCCACCACTAGTAGAAAATACAGAATATTCCTAACACTTTGGAAGGCCCTGGGTGGCCCCCTCTTCCTCTCCTGTTTCCAGAGAATACCACCCCCTTAGTACTTAGTAATCGTTTCCTATCTTTTCTTTATATTTTACTAGCTACATCTCTATCCCTGAACAAGGCATTGATTAGTTTTGCCTGGCTTTACTGCTTCTATGAAAGGAATCATATTGTGTGTGACTTGCTTTTTTTCCACTCAAAATCATGGTTTTTCTTGATATAAGTTGGGCATCTATATCCTGCAGAGTTTTACAGAGGAGCTGTGAAGTCCAATTCACTTACACAGCGGTCATGGCTGACAATCCCTTTTCGCCCGTGCACGTGGACAGAGGGAGCCAGGCTCCCAACACCCTTAGAGTGCTCTTTGGGGTAAGCCGGGGGCTTCTATGGGCCAGACAGGCCAGGGTCCCTAATGTGGGCTGCAGGGGCTGGACAAAGGCTGGTCACTTCACTCAAGTGGCACAACTCTAGGCTCTGATCACCACCCAGCACTCAGAAAATCCTCCGCAAAGGTGCTGAGAGCAGGCGAATTTCACAGCCCACCCAAGTATGGGCTGGCCTTGGAAACCACGCTCTGTCTGTTAATAACCTACTAGGTTAACATCCCTGCACCCCATCTGCTTCATCGCAGGTAAGGAGAGGCCCAGGAAACTTTCCTCAGACCTCTGGATCTCTCTAAGGAAAGATCCTGAAGATACCAGCCCCTAGTGATGCAAACTCTCATGCCCTACACAAGACCAAAAGAGTCAAAAGTTTGCATCTTAATAAAATATGCAGGTGACTTGTATGCACATTCAAGTTTGAGAAGCACTGGTCTAGATCCTTCATTGTGTGTGTGTGTGTTTTTAAGTGAACATTTTTATTGAAGTACAACACACATAAAAGAGTGCTAAGTCTGGGAAAAGAATCTGAAAAAGAATAGATATATGTACATGTTTAATTGAATCACTTTGCTGTACACCTGAAACTAACACAACATTGTAAGTCAACTATACTCCAATATGAAATAAAAAGTAAAAAAAAAATAGGTGAGAGAGATTAAGAGATACAAACTTCCAGGTGCAAAATAAATGAGTCGTGGGTATGAAATGTACAGGGTGGGGAATACAGTCAAAAACTTTGTAATATATTTGTATGGTGATTGATGGTAACTAGACTTATCATGGTGATCATTTTGAAACGTATAGAAATATTGAATCACTATGTTGTGTAACAGGAACTGACATAGTGTTGTAGGTCAACTGTACTTCAAAAACAACCAAACCAACTCATAGAAAAAGAGATCAGATTTGTAGTTACCAGTGGCAGGGGATGGGGGGAGGGGGATTGGATAAAGGCAGTCAAAAGATATAAAATTTCAGTTATAAGATAAATAAAAATTAGGGATGAAATGTATAACATGATAAATATAATTAACACTGCTGTATGTTATATTTGAAAGTTGCTAAGAGTGTAAATCCTAAGAGTTCTCATCACATGGAAAAAATTTTTTTCTATTTCTTTAATTTTGTGTCCATATGAGATGACGGGTGTTCACTAAACTTATTGTGAAATCATTTCATGATGTGTGTCAGTCAAATCACTATGCTGTACACAAACTTCTGGAAGAAAAAAAATGCTAAGTCATAGGAGTATCGTTTGATGAACTATCTATCACAAAGTGAATCCACTGGTGTACCCAGCACCCAGGTCAAGAAACAATGTTGCCAGCACCCTAGAAGCCCTCTTTCCCACATACCCTCCATAACCAAACCCCTGCTCACCAAAGGTAACCAGAACTCCAGTTACTAATAGCATAGGTTAATACGGTCCATATGTGTTCTCCAAATAAGTGGAATCATCTTGTATATATTCTTTTGTGTCTGGCTTCTTTTGTTCAACATTATGTTGGCGAGATTCTAAATACTTCACTAGGAACCCCAGCTCTCCACTGTGTACTTACACATTGTATACTGGTGGCTCTCCAGGTTCCTGCATCTCTCATCTCCAGAAAACTGTCATAATGTGAAATAAAACCCCTTTATTCAAATAAATATTTACTGAGCATCCAGACTCTGCCAGGGATTGTGTTAGGGGCTGAACCCCAAAGTGTGTTGCCAAACTGAGACCTCTGTTTCAATGAGGCATCTTGCCTGAGTAGTTTGGGGGAATGTGGAAGATTCACACTGGTATGTGACTTCAAACTTTGAAAGAAATTTATTACCTGCCCTAAAAAACACCCCAAACTACAGCTTAGCACACAGTTACCAAGTAGCAGTGGAGCTTCTCACTTAGGTCTTTTGAACGCATAATAAAATCTAGGTCCCATACGTTTCTGGCCCAGTTATTTCTACTTTTCTTCAAATGTGATTTGGCTAATACTGGTATTCTCCCAGCTCAAAGTTCTAACTCTTTCAAAAAACTTTTGGCCAACTCTCGTACTTCGGGGACTTCAGAAATAAATTATGTGCAGATACTCACCCCTGGTTTCCCTGGGGACATTTGTGGTTCTTAAATCCTCTTTTCTAATTAGTTCACCCCAAGCATTGCTATGAGACCAACAGTCAGTCACCTTCTGTCTGGGCGTCTGTTTTCTCATCTGCAAAAAGAAGGAAGTGTACTACGTCAGAGGTGTTTAATCGAAATCCGTGGATTTGCTAGGGAATCCACTAATCCCTGGAAATGACATGGAAGATTGTGAATGGGTGTGTTTTTGGTGGAAGAGAGTCCGGAATACATCAACTGCCCCCACACCAAATTAAACACCATCATGTGGTCCCCAAGAACCATTTTAGCACTTAATATTCTGCAACCATGCGGCTCCTGGTGTCAATAGAAGGGCTTGATTTTTGCTTAGTGTCTGGCTCCAGCTGAATCTCAAAAAGAAAAGATGGCCTTGCCTTTTAGCTTCTGTAGATTTTTCTGCCTTAACAGAAAGGATACTGTAAAATTGCAGGGCCACGCAATAGCATCTCTCTCTGATCTCTACAGGTGAGATAACATCAAGGGTCCGTTCCTTTAAAATAGCCTGGGCCCGATTTGAGTCCCTTTTTTAATATGACCTCAATCTGGGTCCTATTGTATGTAGCTGGCTTGTTTCCTAAACGCTGTTATCTACTGTAACCCTCGGAACCCAGAGTGGGTCTGGCTCTCATAACCAAATAGATGTGACATACCAAGATACTCTCTGATAAGTTCAACAACCCCATTTTCTGTACCCAGAGAAAGGGCTCTGCAGCAGCCCCGCATGGAAAAGGGCACCTTGGTTTGCCTGCCCAGACCGGAGCTGGCCTGTCACCTGAGCAAGGGGGTGAAACAGAACACTTCCTTTCTCTCCAAGGCCAGAGCTCCTTATTTCACACATAATAAGATTAGGTTACACGTTCCCTCTTTGTGGCTGGTTCCCCTAGCAGTGCCCTAGCAACAATTTAAGCGCAAAGTTTTCATTACAAACTGGCTCGGTCAGTATAAGGGACTGTCCTGTATTCCTTACATGGAGCAAGACATGCAGACTTGTAAACAGTGTTCTTTTTTTTTTTTTGCGGTACGCGGGCCTCTCACTGTCGTGGCCTCTCCCGTTGCGGAGCACGGGCTCCGGACGCGCAGGCTCAGCAGCCATGGCTCATGGGCCCAGCCGCTCCGCGGCATGTGTGTTCTTCCCGGACCGGGGCACAAACCCGTGTCCCCTGCAATGGCAGGCGGACTCCCAACCACTGCGCCACCAAGGAAGCCCTAAACAGTGTTCTTAATCGTTATATTGCTTTCACTGCAGACAAAAGAGGTGATTTCAGAGCTCATCCTCTTCCTACAAATATCCTTTCCTGCTCACAGTTATGTAAAGAAGTACAGCCACTGCTGCTCCAAGTGTGGGCCCTGGACCAGTAGCATCAGGCTCACATGGGGGCTCGTTAGAAATGCAAAATTCTTGGCCCTACCCCAGACCTACTGGACCAGAATCGGCATTTTAACCAGCTCTCCAGATGATCCATAATCATGGGCATTTTAAAATTTGAGAAGCACTCCCAAGGAATCACCCAACACCGCACTAATACTATGTTTGTGACCTTCCCGCAAATAATGATCAATAAATGGGAGCTTTCTTCCTTCTCCCTCTTAAAACGCAGAGGACCACCCGGGATGCTCTGAGGAAGAAGGGGGAGTAAGAAAAAGCCCAGAAGAGGAGAAACTTGAAGAGAGAATGAAAAAGAGGAAAAGCAAAGAGAGAAGGGGAGATGTGTGGTGTGGCGGGCAGCGTGAGGGCCCAGGGTCTTTGCATTCCCTCCACAGGGGCTCCACACCCGAAGCTGGCTGATCCCACCTTCATAGCCCTCTCCAGTCACAAGCTGCCTCCTGTGCTTACCTGTTTAATAGTTTTAAAACTTGGCTCACTTTTCAACCCTGATTACTTTTGAGAAGAAAGTTCACATCTTGGGGTTTATGTGCTTGTCATGTTTTTTTCTAATACACATTAAAATAGATTCATGGCTATTAACATTCCATTAAATGTTGTTCGTAAGCCCTCCAGATGATCCCTAGTGATGTGGGAGACACGTGGGACACCTGCCCCAGGGGAATGATCGCCCCAGTGGTACAAGAGGTCCCTTAGAGCTGGCACAAAGTGTATGAGGTTGGTCCTACGTTCTCACGCTTTTAAACTGCACTGCGGGACATGAGGTGTTATTCAGGCTAAAGCAGCAGATCATACTCTTCCAGGGCCACTCATCTAGAACCTGCTAAATTCTTAAGGGTATGGGCAAGAGCTTGGGATAAAGCCCACAGAGTAACAAGCAAATGTTCATTCAGTACTCCAGGTAACTCAAGGTACCTTAGGTTTACTAAACCCTGTCAACTGGGCTCAGAGCACGGATCTGAAATAAGAAGCCCTCATTGGGCTGTTGCTTGGCCTGACGGAGGCTGGGAATTTCTGGTCTCCTATAAGATATCACCACCCCTTTCCTTCACTCTGTCTGCACAGAGTTTTCAGCAATTTATAGAACACGCTCTTCCCTGCGTCTTTTGAGAAGAGGGAGATGCAAAACAAGTCAAAGAAATTACAATGTGAACACACTGAGGTGCTTCTTGTTAAAAGAAATATACAGAAACCAAAAATTCCAATAGAAAACAATAAATAACCAAGAGGTCAGAAACACACACTAGAAAAGAAGGTAGCAATCATTTTAATGTGAGAGTTAACAGCAGTTTTCAGGAATTTAACAGGTATACATACATCGAGGTGACAGTGTCTTTTCCACCTCCACTGAGAACATGACATAAAAGGAATAGACTCAAATCATAGCAAGAGTGCAAAGCAACTTTGACTTATTGGGGCTATTAGACTCTGATCCAAACTAACAAAGGAAATAATGGGCTCGCCTCGGAAGATCTTTTTTAAAGGATAGTTAAAAAAATATTCCCCCGGTTCTATTGTGGGTTAGGTGAGCTTCTGATGGATGTCAGGGGTGAGTCTATGGATCCTTTCAAACCAGTTATAAAAAGCTCCTAGGACCTCAGTCCCAGGCCCTTCTAGTGGTACAATTAATTCTATCGCATTCAATATTGCTTGTGATAAGTGAACCATCAATGGACTCTGAGCCTTTGTCATGTTTCTGTGCTTTCAAGAAAAGGGATCTTCTTACAGAGCCTTCTGTAAACAGACTTTCTACAAATTGTATACAGTATATTAACTGTACCATAGGAGAAGGGAGAAACGAGCTTTACTGTAAAACTGAGAACCTTCTGTAAATCGGTTAAAAAACTAGATGGAAGAGCCCACCCAAGGTAAAAGAATGAATTAGTCTCATACACAGTACAGAAAGTCAGTGTGGCTGGCAGGTTCCCAGTGCATGTAAAGCTGTGAGCACAGTGCCTCGCTCTGAGGACGCAGGCAATACGTGGATGCCCTTAAAATATCACTATCGGCCTCGTATGGATACTGCTATTGGCTTAACCTCTGCTTGTACACAGGGGCCGGGGCACCAGGGATCAATGTTTCATCTCGTGCTCACCAGTCTCTTCATCTCTGCCCAGGAGCCCACAGTGGTTCGCATCTAAGCTCCAGACCAGCGGCCAAGTTCGCCCTGGCTGTTGTCTCCCTGCACCTGGGTCAGGCAGCCTCCTCCCTCCCTCTCCTCCAAACAGCAACAGCTCCTTCTTGCTTATGCCTTTCCCACTCCCTCAAGAGCAATGAGATGAAAACAAATGGGTTGGGCTTCCCTGGTGGCGCAGTGGTTGGGAGTCCGCCTGCCGATGCAGGGGACACGGGTTCGTGCCCGGTCCAGGAAGATCCTACATGCCGCGGAGTGGCTGGGCCCGTGAGCCATGGCCGCTGAGCCTGCGCGTCCGGAGCCTGTACTCCGCAACGGGAGAGGTTAACCCAAAAAAAAAAAAAAAAAAAAAAAAGGGTTGAAAATCATTCGTATCAATTGGATCCAAAATCCAGGTTAAAGATGGCTACGGAGGACGTGAAGGAGCCCAAAGCCCAGCCCCTTCTCGTCTTACCTCTATTCCCTCCAACGTCCTCTGCAAAGTCACCAACAGTCCGTGGCCCACACAGTTCATGAGCACGGAGGAGCTTACCCTGCCTCCACGAAACTCTTCAAGGGAGCAAGTATCTGGAACTTCACGGCAATTATCAGATATCTGAGTTACTAGAATATATTATATATGTTTTAAGAACCATTTAAGATGGAGGTCTGATTTTACTGCTTTTGGTCAAAGGCCAGAGTAAGATTACAGAGCAAGAAACAGCACAATGCAATCCTCAGAGTCGGAGTGAATAACATTTCAGAGGAAATTTCAAAGGAGGAATGATTTCTGGGTCAATTTAACTGTAGAGTCTAAAATAACTTCAGCAGCCGACTCAAAAGATAAACTCTAAAAGTGCTGTGTGTGTCTGTGTCAGAGAGGAGGAAACGGACCTTTTCTGAGCTATATCTCAAGTGCATACTGCTTAGAATTATCCCCAAGAACATTCTGGTGAAAGGATGGACTGGAAGAGTCTCGATGTGTCACTCATCAGTCAAGGCTGCCGAGTGGGAAATGGGTCCAGGAAAAGGCTTGTCTCGGTTTGGGAAAGATAAAGCTGGCCGGGGAGGGATGCATTTTGCTCAAGTCTAGTCATTGCCAACACTGTGTCCACTGTGGCCTGCCTGTGGGGCAGCTGATGCCCCAGCTGTAGAGACATGCACTGACGAGAGCCTGGCTTCTTCCTTCTGCTTATTCTGCCTTGTGCCCTTGCATGGGTTGAACTGTGTCCCTCTGACCCCCCAAAAGACATGTTGGGGGCTTCCCTGGTGGCGCAGTGGTTGAGAGTCCGCCTGTTGATGCAGGGGACGTGGGTTCGTGCCCCGGTCCGGGAAGATCCCACATGCCGCGGAGCGGCTGGGCCCGTGAGCCATGGCCGCTAAGCCTGCACATGCGGAGCCTGTGCTCCGCAACGGGAGAAGCCACAGCAGTGAGAGGCCCGCGTACCGCAAAAAAAAAAAAAAGACATGTTAGGTTCCTAACCCCTACTCCCTGTGAACATGGCCTTATTTGGAAATAGGGTCTTTGCAGAGGCCAAGTTAAAATGCGGTCACATTCAGTTAGGGGGTTGTCCTTGGGAATAGGGAAAACAGAGTTGGAGACAGACACACAGATGGAGGATCACATGATGAGAGGCGGGGAAAGGGCCACGTGACAGCAGAGGCAGAGATTGGAGGGGTGCATCTGTAAGCCAGGGACCCCAAGGATTGCCAGCTAGAGAAGGCAAGGAAGGATCCTCCCCTAGAGCCTCAGAGAGAGCCTGGCTCCGGTGACACCTTGATTTGAAACTTCTAAGCTTTCAGAATTATGAGGGAATAAATTTCTGTGGTTTTAAGCCCACCGGTTTGTGGAACTTTGTACAGCAGCCCTAGGAAACTAACACATCCCCAAAGTGCTCTGGCCTCTCCTCCAGGTAAAACCCTCATCCCTCCTCATCCACGTGGGTACACATGCCTGGGACCCCACGGAGTCCACTGTCACAGCTCTCCACATGGAGCTCCCCAAACAAACACAGACATATTTTGTATGTAACTACCGAATTGCAGATGTCTTAGACTTTTTTTTTTTTTGGCTGCGTTGGGTCTTTGTTGCTGCGCACGGGCTTTCTCTAGCTGCGGCGAGCGGGGGCTACTCTTTGTTGCGGTGCGCAGGCTTCTCACTGCAGTGGCTTCCCCTGCTGTGGAGCACGGGCTCTAGAGCGTGGGCTCAGTAGTTGTGGTGCATGGGCCCAGCTGCTCTGTGGCATGTGGGATCTTCCCAGACCAGGGTTTGAACCCTTGTCCCCTGCATTGGCAGGCAGATTCTCAACCACTGCACCACCAGGGAAGCCCTTAGACTTTTTTTTAAACTTTTATTATGGGAAAAATTTTTTTCACATTCACAAAAATAGAGCAGTATAATGAACTCCACGTGCCCATCCTACAGCCTCAACAATTATCCATATTTTGTCCATTTTATTTCATCCAACTCCCACCCAAGTTTATTTTGCATGGAAGGATGTCTGGGGCATTGTAAAGCAAACTCAAGGCATCATTCCAGGTCATGTGTAAATGCTTTAGTCTAAACTACTTCAGACACATTTTTTTTTTTGGTTATCTTTGAGTACTGTGTACTTTATTAGCTATGTAAAAGGAATGAATAGCATTTTATGTCTGGGTCCTCTATTTCTTTTCTATTTTTTTTCAGTTCACTGATTTCTAATATATTCACAAAGTTGTACAACCATCACTACAATCCAGTTTTAGAACATTTTCATCACCCCAAAAAAGAAACCCTGTACCAGTGAGCAGTCACTCCTTACTCCCATACCCCCCAGCCCCAGACAACTACTAAGCTACTTTATATCTCTATAGATTTGCCTATTGTGAACATTTCATATAAATGGAATCATCACACACATAGTCTCTTGTGTCTGACTTATTCACTTCGCATAATGCTTACAAGATGCATCTATGTTATAGCATGTACCAATACTTCATTCCTTTTTCTGGCTGAGTAATATTCCATTGCATGGATATACTGTATTTTGTTTATCCATTCACTAGTTGATGAAAATTTGGGTTGCTTCCAATTTTGGGCTATTATGAATAATGGTGCAATGAACACTTGTGTACAAGTTTTTGCGTGGACATATGTTTGTATTTCTCTTGCTAATTTACCTAAGAGTAGAATTGCTGGATCACATGGTAACTCTATTTTAACATTTTAAGGAAACACCTAACTGTTTTCCAAAGTGGCTACACCATTTACAAACCTACCAGCAATGGATGAGGGTTCCAGTTTCTCCATAAATTCTCCAACATTTGTTATTGTCATTTAAAAAATATATATTATAGCCATCCTAGTGAGTATGAAGTGGTAGGTATCTCATTGTGGTTTTGATTTGCATTTCTCCAATAACTAATGATGTTAAACTTTTTCAGGTGCTCAGTATAACTTCTTTGGAGAAATATCTCTTCAGATTCGCCTATTTTTTAAAATACTTATTTATTTTTGGCTGTGTTGGGTCTTCGTTGCTGTGCGCGGGCTTGCTCTAGTTGCGGCGAGTGGGGGGCTACTCTTCGATGCAGTGTGCAGGCTTCTCATTGTGGTGGCTTCTCTTGTTGCAGAACACGGGCTCTAGGTGCACGGGCTTCAGTAGTTGTGGCTCGCGGGCTCTAGAGCGCAGGCTCAGTAGTTGTGGCTCACGGGCTTAGTTGCTCTGCGGCATGTGGGATCTTCTTGGATCAGGGCTCAAACCCATGTCCCCTCCACTGGTAGGAGGACCCCTAACCACTGCGCCACCAGGGAAGCCCTCTTTGCCTATTTTTTAATTGGGTTATTTTTCCTTTTACTGTTGAGTTGTCAGAGCTCTTTATATATTCTGGATGTAATTTCCTTATTAGATTTATGATTTGCAAATATGGTCTCCCATTCCATGAGCTTTTTCATTTTCTCAATGGTGTCCTTTGAAACACAAAAGTTTTCAATTTGATGAAGTCCAATTTGTTTTTTTTTTTTTTTTCAATTTGTTTATTTTTTTCTTTTGTTGCTTCTCCTTTATCTAAGAAACCACTGCCTGACTCAAAGATTTACTCCTACGTTTTCTTCTAATGGTTTTCGCTCTTACATTTAGGTGACAATCTCCTTCTTAATTGAAATATAGTTGACTTACAATACTGTATTAATTTCAGGTGTACAGCAAAGTGATTCAGTTATCTATATTTTTTCAGATTATTTCCCATTATAGGTTATTACAATATATTGAATATAGTTCCGTGTACTATACAGTAAATCCTCGTTGCTTATCTGTTTTACATATAATAGTTCATCTCTGTTAATCCCATGTTCCTAATTTATCCCTCCCACCTCCCTTTCCCCTTTGATAAACATAAATTTGTTTTCTATGTCTGTGAGTCTACTTCTGTTCTGTAAATAAGTTCATTTGCATCATTTTTTAATATTCCACATATAAGTGATATCATATGATGTTTGTCTTTCTCTGTCTTACTTCACTTAGTAAGATATTCTCTAGGTCCATCCATGTTGCTGTAAATGGCATTATTTCATTCTTTTTTATGGCTGACTAACAGTCCATTGTTTATACATACCACATCTTCTTAAACCAATTGTCTGTTCACAGACACTTAGGTTGTTTCCATGTCTTGGCTACTGTAAATAGTGCTCCTATGAACACTGGGGTACTTCTATCTTTTCAAATTAGAGTTTTCATCTTTTCCAGATATATGCCCAGGAGTGGGACTGCTGGATCATATGGTAGCTCTATTTTTTTTTTTTTTTTTTTTGCGGTATATAGGCCTCTCACTGTTGTGGCCTCTCCCATTGCAGAGCACAGGCTCCAGACGCGCAGGCTCAGTGGCCATGGCTCACGGGCCCAGCCACTCCATGGCATGTGGGATCTTCCCGGACTGGGGCACGAACCCGTGTCCCGAACCTGTCTCCCCTACAACGGCAGGCGGACTCTCAACCACTGCACCACCAGGGAAGCCATATTTTTGTTTTTTTAAGGAAACTCCATCCTGTTTTACATAGTGGCTGCACTACTTTACAGTGATCTATTCTGAGTTATTTTTTGTATGAGATGAGGTAGGGGTCCAAATTTATTCTCTTGCATATGGGTATAGACATTATACTTTAATTCTATTTCTTATTAACTTGTTCTATGATACTGTACATCAGTTTTCCATAAAACATCTTTTAGATGATTTTCTTCAGACTACAGCCTAGAATGATAAAAAAGAAAACTCTCATGAAGAAACATTTTAAATGAGGAAGTGGTTAGCCCTTCCTGCATTGCCTGTAATCTATAATTCATTTCCCCAATTTTAGACTTTTTCCCTTTTCTTATAACATGCCATAATGCAATCTAGCACTTGCTTGACTCAGTCATAACTGTACAAATTAGTTCTGCCCTAAACCTCAACTGTTCAATTTAAAAAATTCAATATATGTATATGTATAACTGATTTACTTTGCTGTACAGCAGAAACTAATACAACATTGTCAGCCATACACCAATAAAAATTAATTTAAAATATTTTAAAACAAAAATTCAATATAATTAAGACTTTGGGTATAAACAATGTGCCAGTCAGTTCTGGTAAATCAGAGATAAAAAAACAGGTACTCTGCCCTCAGATAATTACAGCCTAGATAGGGAGAGGAACAGCATGTACACAAATAATAACACAGGGTGAGTACGAACACAGGAGGGCAATAGTGTCCGTATGGGCGGGTTGGGAAGACACAATGAAGGGAGGGGACTAGAGCAAAGTCTTAGAACTAGGCCCAGACAAGGGGTGCCAACGTCTGATACCAGCTGGATAAGGACCTTGCTGAGCCGAGACCAGACACCTCATCTATAGTGACTGCTCCCCACTCATCCCCAGCAGATCATATTGCTACAGAAACGTGGACCCAGGAGAGCCAGACTTTCTCTTTTTTTTTCAAGAGAAATTAGAAAAAAATCTGATTTTATGTGTAATTCCTCATTTTTAAAAGTCATTAAGTAATTTGAATTTTAAAAACTCTACACTGGGTTCCTAAAAACGCTAAACATAGAATTACCATATGACTCAGCTATTCTATCCCTAGGTATATACCCAGAAAAACTGAAAACAGGGACTCAGACAGATATTTTTATGCCAGTGTTCACTGCAGCATTATTCACAATAGCTAAAAGGTAGAAACAACCTAAGTGTCCATCAACAGACAAACAGATAAAAATGTGGTACAGCCACACCGCGGGATGTTCATCAGCTATAAAAAGGACTGAAGTATTGGTACTTAATATAACACAGATGAACCTTGAAAATGTTATACTAAGTGAAATAAACCAGACACAAAAGCACAAATATTATATGATTCCACTTATATGAAATATCTAGAAGAGGCAAATTCATAGACAGAAAGTAGATAAGAGGTTACTAGGGGCTGGGGAGTTATTGCTTAATGGCTATAGAGTTTCTGTTTGGGGTGATGAAAACATTTTAGAAAAAGACAGTGGTGATGGTGGCACAACACTGTGAATGTAATTTATGCCACTGAATTGTACACTTAAAAATGGTTGAGATGGGGACTTCCCTGGTGGCGCAGTGGTTAAGAATCTGCCTACCAATGCCGGACACACGGGTTCAAGCCCTGGTCCGGGAAGATCCCACATGCCACGGAGCAACTAAGCCCGTGCACCACAACTACTGAGCCTGCACTCTAGAGCCCGTGAGCTACAACTATGAAGCCCACGTGCCTAAAGCCCATGCTCCACAACAAGAGAAGCCACCACAAGGAGAAGCCTGCACACCGCAACAAAGAGTAGCCCCTGCTCACCACAACTAGAGAAAGCCTGCTCGCAGCAACAAAAACCCAACGCAGCCAAATAAATAAATAAATTTATAAAAAATAAAATGAGCTTGGTAGATTTAAAAAAAAAAATTCAGAGGGGAGATAACACCTGGTCATGGGAATCTCTAAAAGATTCATGAAGGTAATGGAACTTGAGCTGAGCTTTGAAAGACAGGTAAGAAGGTGAGGCTGCTCCAGAAGAAGTAGCTTGAGTCAAGGTTTAGAGGAAGAACAACAGAGGGTATATTTTAGTATGGAGTCCAGTCCAAGTAGAGAGGTAGCTGGAAAGGTAGGAGGGGACTAGGAACAGGATGCCATGGTTGCTAAATCAGAATTTTCCATTTAATTTTGAGCAGAAGAACGAAGTTCTCAAAGTTGTCCCTGAGATTGATTAGCTAGGCATTGGTGTACAAAATATATTGAAAAGAGGAGACAGAGGCCCCTAAACAGCCAGGTGAGAGATAAGGAAGGTCTGGACCTGACTAGTGGCCACAGGATGGGAATGAAGGAGCAAGTGGGGACAGGAAGGGGGCTCCTTGGAGAGTAATGCATAGAAGCCGATGGCTGCAAGTGGAGAGGGAGGGTCAGAATGGGGCAGAAGGTGGTGGCGCATTATTTAGGGTATAGATGATGTTCAATTCATTTAACAGTGAAGATGAAGAGAGAGGGTTGTATCTTGAGGGGAAAGGTTTTGCGGCATCATTTTGATTCGTGGTTTTTGTCTGTGTTTTTAGGTTAGGAGAGACTGAAGGACTAGAAAGAATTGGTGCCCTGTGGGAGACTGGAGATTAGAGAAAGAAAGAAGAGTGAAGTGATGGGGCAGAAGACGATAAGAGGGAGAAGGGTGGAGAGACCTGGCACAAGGTCAGGATGATGTAGACAGAAGTGAAGGGGCAAAGGGTGGGAGAAAGTAAAGAGACAATTTTTAAAAATATATATACATTTAACTTTTTGCATTTTGGATGAATAAACATATTTTTTTGAATTTCATTTCATTTATTTTTATACAGCAGGTTCTTATTAGTTATCTATTTTATACATATTAGTGTATATATGTACATCCCAATCTCCCAATTCATCCCATCACCACTACCACCACCTCCGCCTTCCCCACTTGGTGTCCATACGTTTGTTCTATACGTCTGTGTCTGTGTTTCTGCCCTGCAAATCGGTTCACCTGTACCATTTTTCTAGGTTCCACATATATGCGTTAATATATATTTGTTTTTCTCTTTCTGACTTACATCACTCTGTATGACAGTCTCTAGATCCATCCATGTCTCTACAAATGACCCAATTTCGTTCCTTTTTATGGCTGAGTAATATTCCATTGTATATATGTACCACATCTTCTTTATCTTTTCGAAGAGAAAATTTTTTAGTGGAGAAGAAGGAAGATGGCTCCACAGTTATCAGTAAGATAAGAAATGAAGTCATCTGCTTCAGGAGACGGGCCAGGAGTGATTCTGATGGTTTAACAAGGGCACGTCTACTGCAGAAGGTAACACAGGGAGCCACAAGAGGAGGAATTAAATGATTGCCAAGTGTCACTGGGGCCCAGATGAGGCTGGAGAGCACACATGTGCAGCAAACTCACCTGGTGGCCCAGCCATCAATGCCTGGCACTCTAAGGGGGAGAGAGGGAAAAGCTATGGCATTGAGAGGGTGGTTCTAAGTATGCTTAAGATTTGTGTAATAAAAATCCAAGGAGTGAGGCATTCTTGGATCATAGAGAGCACATTTTTGAAATGGTCATCTAAGGGGTTTTCTGAGCTTTGCAAAGAAACAAGAGAAGGCAACCTAGACTGGGAGAATGAGAGATCCAGGGCCTGAAGGTCATGGTGAGTGGAGGTGGGAAAGACAGAAAGAGGTTGTGGTCCTAAAATGTTTAGAAAATTGTTGTAAACTCTTAGACCAAATATGTTAATATGTAGTGACATTAGTGGTTCATGTTGAGGAAGACTTTCAAGGCTGTGTCCAGGCTCAGTTGGACTCAGTGCCTTGGCCGTAAATTAGTCATGTCTGTCACAGGCAAGGGAAAGGAGAGGAGAGCCAGGATCATAGCCTGTCAATCCTGTGAAACGTGGTCAGAGAGATTTTTCAGCTGAAAAGGTTGGAGGAGGAACAGTTCCACGAGATTACGAAGTGCAATAAGCCTAATGTTGTCATGGGTGACTGCAGCGTCCTGAAAAAGGAGGCACTAGAGTTAGGAAGTCTAGAAAACGAGAAGGGTGGGATGTTTGGGTGGTCAGTAACATGGTCATTCAATTCCTTGGCAGTGATGGCAGTAAACAAGATGGGACACTATCAGTCCAGCACTGAACTCACTAGGGAAGAGGGAGAACTTCTTGAAATCAGTAGATGGACATGGTGACGACAGGTGGTATAATCAGGGAATCCAGCACATAGCAGGCGCTTACTAACTACTTGTGGAATGAAGGGAAGCATCTCTAGGGGGCAAGGAGTATACCATTCCCTTCTCCTGCCCTACAAGCCAAGGAGCTGACAAGAAAAGGAGCCACTTGTTGGGAAATGACACTATCAGGAGAAAGGCAGGTGGGCGCCAGCAGGAATGGGTCTGGGAAGGTGGGGACACAGCCGGAGGAGCTGAGCCCTGAGGGACTGCAGAGGGCAGGCTGCTCCCAGGACTTAGAATAAATTCCAGATGATACAGGCACCGCTCTAGGGAAGAGTATGTGGATAATTCAAGGAAACCCATTCCCGCTTTAATAAAACAATTCAGAGCACAGGCCTTCCTGGGGGTGGCTTCATCTCATCTCTTACGTGAGAGAAGCTTCCTGAAAAGAGAGCAGTGAGATAGAAACCGAACATAGGGCTTCCCTGGTGGCGCAGTGGTTAAGAATCCGCCTGCCAATGCAGGGGACACAGGTTAGAGCCCTGGTCTGGGAAGATCCCAAATGCCGCAGAATAACTAAGCCCGTGTGTCACAACTACTGAGCCTGCGCCCTAGAGCCCGCGAGCCACAACTACTGAAGCCCACATGCCTAGAGCCCGTGCTCCACAACACGAGAAGCCACCGCAGTGAGAAGCCCGCGCACTGCAACGAAGAGTAGCCCCCACTCGCCGCAACTAGAGAAAGCCCACGCATAGCAACAAAGACCCAAGGCAGCCAAAATAAATAAATAATAAATAAATTTATTTTAAAAAAAACAAAAGAAATCAAGCATAGATCAGGGGTCTAGTCCCAGCTGTGCTAACCAAGCCTATGCCCTTTGGAATAAATGCCGAATGACCTCATTCATTTATTCATTCATTCACTCTCAGTGCCACAGTGTCCTCACTTTACAGTGGGCCTAAATCTCTGTCCTACCCACTTCATGACATTGATCTGATGATAAAAATGAAAGCGACTTCAAAACACCTCACATTTAAGTGCCTCAAGTTGCCTCACTGAAATGAATGTTAGATAACTATCCCTTGTGCTTTAAAATACTGTGTAATATGTTGGAAATAAATGGGTCATCTGCCAGGGCTTAGAATCAGCTGTGACCCAGAGACCCGGTCATGTTCATTACAAGCGCTGACCCCACAAAAGTGAAGTGTTTTTCACACCCAACCTCCTCCTGTTTCCTATCCTCACACAGGGTATAATCCACACAGCCCCCAGTGCTTCATCTTGTCTAGCTCTTTTTGGAAATAAAAGCCCTTGGATATTTTGTTACTAAAGCTGCATTCTCTTCAGAGTGTGTATGCCATGCAGCCATAAGGAAGGGAAAATAGAAAACGTCTAGGGCTTCCCTGGTGGTGCAGTGGTTGAGAATCCACCTGTCAGTGCAGGGGACACGGGTTCAATCCCTGGTCCGGGAAGATCCCGCATGCCACGGAGCAACTAAGCCCATGCGCCACAACTACTGAGCCTGTGCTCTAGAGCCCACACGCCACAAGTACTGAAGCCCGCGCACCTACAGCCCGTACTCTGCAACAAGAGAAGCCACCACAATGAGAAGCACGTGCACCACAACGAAGAGTAGCCCCCGCTCGCCGCAACCAGAGAAAGCCCGCGAGCAGCAACGATGGCCTAACGCAGCCAGAAACAATAAATAAATTAAATAAAATAATAAAATTAATAATTTAAAAAAAACCTCTAAAAGAATAAATTATCATTCTCACCCAGACAGTGCTATGTCATTCTAGACAAGCCACCGAAACTAGCTGTGTCTGGATTGCCATAAGGTGTCGTGGAACGAGTCTGGTGATAGACACACGCAGAGCTGGAAGCGAGGAGCTCCCGCTGTGAAGAAGGAACAGGGACACTTCAGTTTCAACTCGAGTGGATCCAAGAGAATCAGTGCTGGGAAAGTGGCAAAGAGGAAAGTGACTTGCTACAAAAGTGAAGTGGGACACACAGCAAGAGCCTTGCATTGAGGAGAGAATGAGAGCTCGGCTGAAGGAGATCCTGAGACCCTGGGTCTGTCTCGGGTCAACTAGACGAAGAAGGATGCTTTTTTTTGCGGTACGCGGGCCTCTCACTGTTGTGGCCTCTCCCGTTGCGGATCACAGGCTCCGGACGCGCAGGCTCAGCGGCCATGGCTCACGGGCCCAGCCGCTCCGCGGCATGTGGGATCTTCCCGGACCGGGGCACGAACCCATGTCCCCTGCATCAGCAGGCGGACTCTCAACCACTGCACCACCAGGGAAGCCCAGAAGGATGCATTTTTAAGCATTGCGTGGCATTAGGATGATTTTTCAACTAGTGATTCTGCTGCGGGTCAAAGGGGAACAAAGGTGGTGAACTCTGGGCCTGGGTCCACACTGGAGGATTGGTGTTGAGAACGCTGGGCTATTCTCTCCATTAGGACTAGGATAGGGGAGGACCAGCCAAGAGATGTGGACGCACCTGGTTGAAAAACTATCCTGAGAAGGAAAAATCCAACAGCTGTGATTTCATAGATACATATAATTCTTACTGAGCAAGGGGACAGAGAAAAGAATGAAGAGAAGAGACTGGGACAAAGCAAGAGAACAGAACGCCCATCCAATTGGACAGGGGCAGGACATCACAATGAGAACTACTGTAGGGTCAATGTAGGAGCACTGTTCAGCTCAGTGGGGCAAAGTGGCCCCGATTTTAGATAGGCCCCTAAACTACCCCCTCTTCCAAATATCAGGATTCCTCTTCTTCTCCAAATTTCCCTAGGGCTTAGTGCAGACAGGAGCAGGAAACCCTTCAGGAAGAACAGTCCAGAACAGGCACCCTCTCCTCACGGGCACGGCCTCCCGCATCACGGGCCTCCCCTCCGCTCCCAGCCCAGCGAGACTGGGGAGGACACAGAATCGCAGTCGGGGAGGAAGCTGCGGGAGGCCTGACTCACCCTATGCTCAGCCACTTGGACCACGAGTGGGCAGGCCTGCGTGCGATGAATCACTGAGAGCCTGACTGCTATTCTGAGTGCTGCCAAGGACACGGATGCTCTTGTTGGCACCCTGGCACCCTTCACAGTTTCTCTCCCTCCCTGTCTGGCTGCCAGGAGACGAGTGCTATAGGAACTGAGTATTTTCGTTTTTTTAAAGCCCAAGACAGACTATCTAATGCTTTCTATTCTTCCTGCATCCCTTCTCAGTTCCTGGAAATCACCGATAGGAGACTAGGACAGAGAGCCACCTCCATCCAAGCCCAGCTGAGGCGGCCTTGCTGAGAAGCCATTCCAGGGAGGAGCAGGGGAGGGCAGGGCATACCTTGTAGAATTTCCCAAATGAATCACCTGGCTATTTATTTTGACTGAAAGTGCCCGAGAAGTATGTAAATTTAAGTTCTAAATTGTACAAGGAAAAATCAGACTGGTACCTACAGCTCTATATAACTGCACAGCACTTGGATTAATTTCTCCATCTTTCTAGCTCCCATGCAGCCCATGATGACTTACATCCATGCAAGCCATACAAAGAGTTAAGTGCTGTATAGACTATACCAAACTCACCAAATGCTATGGGATTCAGTTACCAGGAATTTAAATAAGAAAGAGTCTGTGTAATATCCCCATACTACTCTGTATTAAATTATAAGATCCACAGGGAAAAGTCAGTCGTCCTTCATCCTCTCACCGCTGCCTGTGTCACAGACCTTTGGGGATGGGCATTTGGAAAAGCAAAGCTCATGCTTCAGGAAGATAAGAAATGTAGGATATCCCCCAACAAATATTTATTGGATATGAGGGAGGGCATCGTGGGTCTTACAGAGATGAAGGAGGCACCCTCAAGGAGAGTAAATCTCATAGGAGAGATAAGATATGTACACAAATCATTTTACACAAGCACAAAGTAACTAAACATAGAGTTACCATATGATCTAGCAATCCTACTCCTGGGCATATATCCGGAAAAAATGAAAACTAACTCGAAAAGATACATGCAGCACCCCAATGTTCACCGCAGCACTATTTACAATAGCCAAGACATGGAAGCAACCTGAATGTCCATGGACAGATGAATGGATAAAGAAGATATGGTGTATTGGGAATTCCCTGGTGGTCCAGCGTTTAGGACTCTGCGCTTCCATTTCAGGGGGCATGGGTTCAATCCCTAGTCAGGGAACTAAGATCCCACAAGCCATGCGGCGTGGCCAAAAAAAAAAGATATGGTGTGTATATATACAATGGAATATGACTCAGCCATAAAGAAGAATGAAATAATGCCATCTGCAGCAACATGGGTGGACCCAGAGAGTATCTTACTGAGTGAAGTCAGACAGAGAAAGACAAACATCATATGGTATCACTTATATGTGGAATATTAAAAAATGATACAAATGAACTTATTTACAAAACAGAAACAGACTCACAGACTTAGAGAAGGAACTTATGGTTACCAAAGGGGAAGGGTGGGGGGAGGGGATAGTTCAGGAGTTTGGGATTGACATACATGCACTGCTATAATTAAAATGGATAACCAACAAGGACCTACTGTATAACACAGAGAACTCTGCTCAATATTATGTAAGAACCTAAATGGGAAAAGAATTTGAAAAAGAATAGATACATGTATATGTATAACTGAATCACTTTGCTGTACACCTGAAACTAACAACATTGTTAATCAACTATACTCCAATATAAAATAAAAAGTTAAAAAAAAACAAAACAGAAATAGACTCAGACATAGAAAACAAACTTATGCTTACCAAAAGGGATAGTGATTGGTGGAGGGAGGGGAGAGATAAATTAGGAGTATGGGATTAACATATACACACTACTATATATAAACTAGATAAACAACAAGGACCTACTGTACAGCACAGGGAACTATATTCAATACCTTATAATAACCTATAATGGAAAAGAACCTGATAAAGTGTATGTGTGTGTATGTGTGTGTGTGTACATATGTATATAACGGGATCACATTTCTGTACACACGAAACATTGCAAATCACCTATACTTCAATAAAATAAAAAAGTAAGTAAAAAGTAAGCACAAAGTCCTACAGGATATGAGGAAGGAGAATTATCTGGTTTGATGAAAGTCAGGCAAGATTCATGAACTGTGCCTTGGAGAACAATACAGTTCCCGAAAGGGAAGACACAGGGGTAATGCCAAAGGTGCAGAAAACTGTCTCAGTTTTCGACAAGGATGTAGGGAGACAGAGCTGGAGAGGCACACTCGGCTTGGACGTGCAGCACCTTAACGACAAGCTTGCAAGCTCAGCTTGACCCAGCGGGTGTGCAGATCTCACTGAAGATCCTCAACAGGGTAAGAGTCAGGATCGAATCAGATTCTCCAGAAGCTCAGTCTGGAAGCTGCCATCAGGATGGATCAAAAGGGAGAGAAATCACAGAACTACTGTTCTGGTCCAGGTAGGAGTAATGAAGGCATGAAAGATGGTGGTAACAATGGGGATGGGAAAGGAAACATGTGTACAACATTACAGAGGTGAGTAAACAGAGCCTGAATTTTCACTGGATGTGAGGAAATAAGAGAGAGAGAGAGAGAGACGTCAAAATGACTCTGGAAGGGCTTCCCCCATGGCACACTGGTTAAGAATCCACCTGCCAATGCAGGGGACACGGGTTCAAGCACTGGTCCAGGAAGATCCCACATGCCACGGAGCAACTAAGCCCATGTGCCACAACTACTGAGCCTGCATGCTGCAACTACTGAAGCGCACGTGCCTAGAGCCCATTCCGCAACGAAGCCACCGCAATGAGAAGCCTGCATACTGCAACGAAGAGTAGCCCCTGCTCGCCGCAACTAGAGAAAGCCCGTGCACAGCAACAAAGACCCAATGCAGGGCCGCCCCCACCCAAAAAAAAGACTCTGGGAAACTAGGAACCACCAGAGATAGATGTGCTTTTTCCACTAGAGAAGATGAATTTATAAGCCAGAGTGGCTGAGGAAGTGACAGTGCCATTAAAAGGCCTATGGAGGGCTTCCCTGGTGGCGCAGTGGTTGAGAGTCCGCCTGCCAATGCAGGGACACGGGTTCATGCTCTGGTCCAGGAAGATCCCACATGCCGCGGAGCGGCTGGGCCCGTGAGCCACGGCCGCTGAGCCTGCACGTCTGGAGCCTGTGCTCCACAACGGGAGAGGCCGCAACAGTGAGAGGCCTGCATACCGCAGAAAAAAAAAAAAAAAAAAGGCCTATGGATATGAGGAGGGGGAAGATTTGGGGGATGGTTCCCCCTTGCGAGGGCTAAGAGGCCATGTAGATGCTCAGAACACAGTCAAAAACACTTACGAGAGAGATCAGGGTGAAGAGAGAAATCTGGGGGTCATCTGCGTGGGGCTGACAGTGGGAACTGTGGGACACAGCAAAGAAAAGCATTCTGAAGGTAGAACCAAAGGAAGACCTACATTTAGAGAATGGAAAAAACAGAAACAAAATGGGGCAAAGCAAAAAGGATAAGTATTTACTAGTCCCAACCACATGCCTGTGCTCAGAGATTTGAATATACTGTTATCTGTGAAGCATTTTTCCCATTTTACAGATGAGGAAACTGAATCTCAGGTAACCCACCAATCAACCCAGATACCACATCAGAAACCCAAGAATCATTCTCTCCAAATCCACCTCCACGCCTCACAGTCAACTGCAAAATGCCTTTTGTTTTTTTTTATAAATTTATTTTATTTATTTTTGGCTGTGTTGGGTCTTCATCGCTGCACGCGGATTTTCTCTAGTTGCAGCGTGCAGGGGCTATTCTTTGCTGCGGTCGCAGGCTTCTCATTGCCATGGCTTCTCCTGCTGTGGAGCATGGGCTCTAGGTGCACAGGCTCAGTAGTTGTGGTGCATAGGCTTAGTTGCTCCATGGCATGTGGGATCTTCCCGGACCGGGGCTCAAACCCATGTCCCCTGCATTGGCAAGCGGACTCTTAACCACTGTGCCACCAGCACAGCATGCCTTATTAAGTTTACCTTTGAGGGCTTCCCTGGTGGCACAGTGGTTGAGGGTCCGCCTGCCAATGCAGGGGACACGGGTTCGTGCCCCCGTCCAGGAGGATCCCACCTGCCGCGGAGCGGCTAGGCCCGTGAGCCATGGCCGCTGAGCCTGCGCATCTGGAGCCTGTGCTCCGCAGCGGGAGAGGCCACAGCAGTGAGAGGCCTGCGTACCGCAAAAAAAAAAAAAGTTTACCTTTGAATCTTCCTTGATTCTACTCTTTTCCTCCATCCTTACTCTAGGCCCTCAATTCTCCCCTGCTTACACAACAACCTCCCGTCTCCAGGTCTCCCTGTTCATGGTCTCACCCATCACTAGTCCATCTCTTTCCCTACTGCCCAAGTGGTCTAACACACAAATCCAGTCCTCACAAAGCCTTCAGAAGCTTGCAAGGCCCTTGATGAGACGGCTCTGCTAACTCCAGGATCACCTCTGGCCCTTCACTTGCAAGCACTCCATCCCCAGCCTCGCAGACCTACCTGTGGTTCACAGAATCCAGCCACATTCCCTTCTCTGCACATGTTTCCTCTCTTCCAAGACCATCTCCTACAGTTCAAGAGCAATTCAGGCATCATAACCTCAGGTTGTACTAATCTTCCCAAGGACCCGTTTTCTGTACTCCTCACTGCTCTGAGCATACCCACTTCACAGCACTTATCACACTGCAAGATTTAACCCATACGACAGTCTCTCTCACTGTATTAGCAGTAGTTTGGGGACAAGGATTTGCTTTTATTCACTGGTCTCTAACACTCAACATTTCCTGGTAGAATTTATAAAACAGTCAATTCAAACCTGAGTCTGATTCTAAGGTTCACATTCCTTCCACTATGCTGTAAAGTTAGAGAGTAGAAAGAGAAACTGGATAGTGTAGGATGACAAAAAGGCAAGAGGCTCTTTGTTAACCCACAGCTAACATACTTACGGGTGAAATACTGGATGTTTTCCTCCTAAGATTAGAAGCAAGACAAGGATGGCTACTCTCACCACTTCTATTCAACATTGTACTGGATGTTCTAACCAGGGAAATTAGGCAAGAAAAAGAAATAAAAGGCATCCAGGTTGGAAAGGAAAAATTTAAACCATCTCTATTCCCAGACGATGTGATCTTGTATACGAAAAATCCTAAGCAATTCACAAAGTAATTATTGGAACAAAAAAAAAGAAGTTCAGCTAGGTTGCAGGATGTAAGGTCAATATACAAAAATCAATCGTATCTCTATATACTAGCAATGAACAACATGAACTGAAATTAAGCAAACAATTCCATTTACAATAGCAACAACAACAACAAAAACAACCCTTAAGAATAACTGTAACAGAAAAAGTACAGTATTTGTACAGTGAAAACTGTGAAACATCACTGGAAGAAATTAAGGAAGACCAGGACTTCCCTGGTGGCGCAGTGGTTAAGAATCTGCCTGCCGATGCAGGGGACACGGGTTCGAGCCCTGGTCCGTGAAGATCCCACATGCCGTGGAGCAACTAAGCCCATGCACCACAACTACTGAGCCTACACTCTAGAGCCCACAAGCCACAACTACTGAGCCCACGTGCCACAACTACTGAAGCCCCCGTGCCTAGAGCCCGTGCTCCACAATGAGAAGCCACCTCAATGAGAAGCCCACACACCACAATGAAGAGTAGCGCCCACTCGCCACAACTAGAGAAAGCCTGTGCAGCAACAAAGACCCAACATAGCCAAAAATAAATAAATTTATTAAAAAAAAAAGAAATTAAGGAAGACCTAAATAAATGGAAAGACATCCTATATTCATGGACTGGAAGATTTAATATTATTAGATGGCAATACTCTCCACCTAACTGATCTACCACAATGAAGAGCAGACCCCGCTCACCACAACTAGAGAGAGCCCATGAGCAACAACGAAGACCCAACACAGCCAAAATAAATAAAATCAATAAATAATTTTTTTAAAAAGACAATTCAATGGGGAAAGAATAGTCTTGCCAACAAATGATGCAGCGGGATAATGATAGCCACATGCAAAAGAATAAAACTTGGACTCTATCTAATACTACATATAAAAATTAACTCAAAATGGATCATATGCCTAAATATAAAAGCTAAAATAATGAAAGTCTTAGAAGAAAACTTACGAGTAAATCTTCATGACCTTGGACTAGACAAAGATAGCTTATGTATGACATCAAAATCAGAAGTGACAAAAGAAAAAACAGGTAAATTAGACCTCATCAAAATTTTAAAAATTTGTGTTTCTAAGGATACCAGCAAGAAAGTGAAAAGACAATCCACAGGATAGGAAAAATATATTAAATCATATATCTGATAAGGGACTTATATCTATAATATGTAAAGAACTCTCACAACACAACAATAAAATGACAAATAACCCAATTTTTAATGGGCAAAGGAGACACATCCCCAGGAAGACAAATGGCCAATAAGCACATGAAAAGATGCCCAACATGATTAGTCATTAGAGAGAACCGCAAATCAAACCACAGTAAGACACCACTTCAAATCTATTAGGATGACTAAAATTTTAAAAAGACGGACAATAACAAGTGCTGGTGACGACGTGGAGAAATTGGAACTTTCGCAGATTGCTGGTGGAATTGTAAAATTGTGCAGCCACTTCAGAAAGTAGTTCGGTAAAACAGATAGCTAGTGGGAAGCAGCTGCATAGCACAGGGAGATCAGCTCCGTGCTTTGTGACCACCTAGAGGGGTGGGATAGAGAGGGTGGGAGGGAGACGCAAGAGGGAGGAGATATGGGTATATATGTATAACTGATTCACTTTGTTATAAAGCAGAAACTAACACACCATTGTAAAGCAATTATACTCCAATGAAAACGTTAAAAAAATAAAGTTGTTTGGCAGTTCCATATGTTAATTATAGTTACCATATGACCCAGCAATTCCACACCCAGGAGACCCGAAAACATACATCCACATAAAAACTTATATACAAATGCTCCTAGCAGCATTATTCATAATAGTCAAAAAGTGGGAATAACCCAAATGGCCATCAACTGATGAGTGAATAAACAAAATGTGGTGTACGCATATAATTCAGTCATAGAAAGGAATGAACATGTGACAACAGAAATGAGCCTTTGTCTCAATTGTACCTGTGAGATTTTTAACTTACGGAAGTGACTGAGTGACGACAAGGAGAGGTCAGTGCCATTGAAAGATTTTTATTACTCATGGTGCCTGAAAGGCAAGCACACCACACCCACCGGGCCCTACGGGGAAGCTTCAGTTTGGGTCAGGAGGAGGAAGGAGCCAGGGAAAGCCTGAGCCAGAGCCTTTATTGTGTTTTCTGCAGGAAAGGCAAAGCAGGACAGGGTAAAGAGTTTAGGACTGACTAGTCTGAATAATTCTGGCAGGCTTTGGGAAGGGCTGTCTCTTAGTTGTTTGGCACCTGGCCCTCGTTTGACTTAGGGCAGGGGAGAGATTAGCTTGGTGTGTGAGAGTTTGATAAAGGACGTGGTTGGTTCCTGGTTGGTTCGGGGTGTGAGCTCTGGACTGGATCGTTTGCGTACGAAAAGTGTGCTACAGGGTGAGCCCTTTCCTATCTCTCAGAGCCGGCTAGTCCTGGGAGGGGCAGCGAGCCCACAAATGCCAGAGCATCAAGAATACAGAGAATAAGATGATACAATGAAGACAGCTGGCCTTCTGATGAATGGACGCTAAACAGACAAATACAGGATCTAAGAAAACCCAGTTAGAACAGCCTAGAAAACATTACGCTAAGTGAAAGAAGCCAATCACAAAAGACCCTGTATTCCATTTATACGAAATGTCCAGAATAGGTAAATCCATAGATACAGAATGTAAATCACTAGTTGCCAGAAGCCGGGGAGAGAGGAGAATGCAGAGTGACTGCTAAGAGGTACAGGGTTTCTTTTGGGGGTGAAGAAAATGTTCTAAAATTAGATAAACCCATGACTATCCCTAAAACCACTGTACACTTTAAATGGGTGACATATATGTGTAAATGATATTTCAATAAAGTTGTTATTTAAAAAAAAATACAAAGAAAGAGCAGTGTTCAATACTTTCACAAACAAGACATCAGAGGGGAATTTCCTGGTGGTCCAGTGGTTAGGACTCTGCACTTCCACTGCAGGGGGCCCGGCTTCGATCCCTGGTCCGGGAACTAAGATCCCACAAGCCACGCAGCATGGTAAAAAAAAAAAAAAAAAAAGACATCAGTGGAAGAGAGGTGTCACTACTACTTAGCCTCAGATCTCTGGTCTCCCTGATTTCCTAGCTAGAGATGAGGCTTCATGCAAGATCTCAACATTAATCCAGGAAAGAAAGTCCTTTTTGATATATGAGCAGGAGAATAACACCACAAAAATACTGTTTAACAGGATTATTCTGAGAGTTGAGCATGGCACAGACTGGAGCAGGGAAGCCTAGAAGAGGGACACCAAAAATAAGGCCATTGAGAATAATTCAGGCAGAGGAAAATGGTTTAGAAATCAACAAGAAAGATGAGCTAGAAAAGCAAGCGAGAAAGAATCAGCAACGCCTGGAGGCTGAGGACAAAGGAGAGAGAAAAAGATGTATCCACAAGTATCCTTAAGGCTGGGGGCCTGGAGAAGATGGCGTTGCCACTGACAGTTAAGGGCAACCCAGAAAATGTGAGAATTATGGCACAGTGGAGACTCCGGGCCCAGTAATGCGAGAGAGCTACTTAAGGAATAAGGATCAAAATGTGCCTTGACGCCTAAGTTCACTCAAAAATGCTTCAAGCAGCTTATTAAACAAAGACCACTAGGAAAGTTACGTGGGAAGTGGGTTTGCAGGGACTGGGGTGAGAAAATGAACTCTATTACACTGGGGGCTGCCAGCAGGACATCCTGGTGATCGCAAGGCAATTTAAGATTGGAAAATGAGTAACAAATTGGGGCTAGAGAGAAAAAATTGGTAGTCATTGGGAGGTTTTAGAAAAATATGAAACAGCGAACTGTGTAAAAGAAGTACTGGAACTGGAACAGAGAAAAATTAAACATTAACTAAGTTCTACCACCTATTTGCCAGGCACTGTATGAGAGGATTTTTCAAAATGATTAGAAGGTAGTCCTGACTTTCTAGAGTTTTGTGGACGAGTGATGACAAAGCTAAAAATAGGGTATGAACGAGAGCGTCTGGAACACAGAAGATGAAACAATTTTGTCTAGAGAGTTTTCTTACGACTGAGGATTAGGAGGAAAAGGAGATATCAAAATGGAGACAAAAGTGGAATTCAAAGAATAAGAAGGTAGTTAACAACATCAAAAGTAAAGAACAGAGACGGCCAGCTTTGATCAGAAAGCAATGCTTGGGGGAATAGCTTCAATAAAAATTTAAGATTAGAAGCATAAAAAGCTGAAAGGGAAAGAAGGAAGTTGTCTCCAAATATATCAAGAGAAAATATATATCTGTGTTACTTTGGAAGAATTAGGACAAATGGAAGACACTGTAAGATTTTCACTCAGGGGGCTTCCCTGATGGCGCAATGGTTAAGAATCCACCTGCCAATGCAGGGGACACAGGTTCGAGCCCTGGTCGGGGAAGATCCCACATGCTGCGGAGCAACTAAGCCCGTGCGCCACAACTACTGAGCCTGCGCTCTAGAGCCCGCGAGCCACAACTACTGAGCCCACGTGCCACAACTACTGAAGCCCGCGCACCCGGAGCCCGTGCTCCGCAACAAGAGAAGCCACCGCAATGAGAAGCCCGCACACCGCAACGAAGAGTAGCCCCTGCTCGCCACAACTAGAGAAAGCACGCGCACAGCAATGAAGACCCAATGCAGCCAAAAATAAAAACAAATTAAATAAATGAATTAAAAAAAAAACAAAGATTTTCACTCAGTAGAGCACACCTAACAACGAGAGCCTCACAGGGAGAGCATGGCTGAGGTGCGCGTGGGAAGACCATCCATTTGGAGAACAGGTTACTATTCATAGTAGGGGGCTGGTAGAAGCAAGGTGTGGAAGGGAAGGTTCAAGGTCTCAGCTGAGAGGCCTGGAGGATTGAAAGATGAGAAAAAAAAAGATGGAGAGAAGCTAATCAAAAGGAATGGAATTTAGAGTGAAGTTAAGACATCAATTCCTGTGCAAAACAGAGAAATGCCCAAGTGGAGAAACTCCAGATAATCCTGATCTTTCAGTAAAACAGGTGGGGCATCACCAGTGGTAACAGAAGGCTGCCAGGTGGGGGGACCGAGAACTTCTGAGAGAATAACTAGCCAGGAGGGTTTCAAAACCAACGAATGTAAAGTCATGATGAAATGAAGCACATGTGGCTTTCTGGTGCTGACAGGTGCAGCGGGCAGGGTCTCTGGAACTTTGTCTCCCCCTGCTGAGTGAGAGGAAAACATAAACATTGATTTTTAAAAATCACCTTATAAGTTAGATCCTGCAGCATTAAATGAGCTGCTATGCGAAAACCAAACAGCAGAAAGATGTGGGAAGGGGGCCAGCACTGGGTCATCCCTGTGGGCCACGCTTGCTAGTCTTTTGGGGACTTCCCTGGCCGTCCAGTGGTTAAGACTCCATGTTTCCATTGCAGGGGGCACGGGTTCAATCCCTGGTTGGGGGACTAAGATCCACACGGTGTGGGGGGTGAAAAAAAAATCTTTGCTAGTCTTTTCTCTAAAAGGTTCTTCTCTTAAGTAACCCATCCCTTTATCCAGACGCTGCTTCAACAGCCTCAAAGTGATTGCAGAGATAGGGACCTTTCCCTCAGCCAGGACACAGGCTTGTTTTGAATTTCAAAAGTTCTGTTAAATTATCTTCTCTCCAAGACCTTGTTCACAGAATCATTTTTATGTGAACCCACCTAGTAGAGCAAACAAGGATGAAACCTATCTCACGACTGGGAGCATTTGGGGAAGGGTATCTCTTCAGCCTCTATTTTAGTCACTGCTCCTTCATCCCCCAGCTCCACCCTCCTGGCTCCAGAGCGGTCTCTCTTTATTTTGTAACCCCATTCACATCTTAATCCCATGCAACAAAGGCAAGTTATGTATGCGATTCCTTAGGTATCGTTTTTTTTAATAAAATCCACAGCAAGAGTTAGGTTCCTGAAACTTTCTATGGTGAGCCTAGGAAAACAAACAAAATGCTAAATAAATACGCAAATGTGCACATACACACACACAACCTAGGACTATGGTATACTGATGTCACTCTTCAGGGCCTGATAACAACTATTAGACAAGGTGAAGGCCTTTGAAGTACTTGGATGAAAGGTTTTACCTAAATACAATTATCCCATTACAATCCAGATCAACATTCCCATCCAACAGCGTGGCCTTTTTATCAGTATTTCACTGATGATGAAGTTAAGACAACATCCTTGTGATTAAATGGGATTTAAAATGGTTTCAAATGATTTTGCTACTTGTTATCTAATTTCTGAAAGGGCAAAAGGGAAAAATAAGTTATTTCTTTAATCAGAGGGCAATGGCACGCAATAAAAAGCTGACTAATAGCATTTTAGATATAAGACCGTCATTCAAAGTTAATTAAACATTCATTAGAAGGAAGGGTAAGGGAATTCCTGGCAGTTCAGTGGTTAGGACTTGGTGCTTTCACTGCTGGGGCCTGGGTTCAATCCCTGGTCAGGGAACTAAGATCCCACAAGCCTTGAGGCGTCGCCAAAAAATTTTAAAAAGACGGGTAAGAGCAGGGACCTTGGTCAAGAGGAAAGAGGCAGAGCTGGCTCAGGTGGGCATGGGACATCAGCACCTCCACCAACTCCAGGGCTGGGGGAGGACAAAAGACGTCACAATGCAAGCGTCTGTCAGGTGGCAGATCGTCCTAAGCCTCAGGCAGAAGGACCAGGAAAGAGGGAAGAGATGCTCCTTAAAAAGGCAAACCTGAAGGGGAAGGTGCTGCAGAGAGGGGCCCTGGGGGGCTCTGAGGGGCACTCAGTCCAGCAGCAGGTGCGAGCTGGAGGCAGTTTTAAGACAAAGCTTCGGACTTCCCTGGAGCACCTGCCAATGCAGGGGACATGGGTTCCAGCCCTCGTCCGGGAAGATCCCACATGCCGCGGAGCAACTAAGCCCGTGCACCACCACTCCTGAGCCTGTGCTCTAGAGCCCGCAAGCCACAACTACTGAGCCCGTGTGCCACAACTACTGAAGCCCGTGCGCCACAACTACTGAAGCCCGCGTGCCTAGAGCCCGTGCTCTGCAACAAGAGAAGCCACCGCAATGAGAAGCCTGCACACTGCAACGAAAAGTAGCCCCCGCTCGACGCAACGAGAGAAGAGCCCGCACGCAGCAACGAAGACCCAATGCAGCCAAAAATAAATAAATAATTTTTTTCTTTTTAAAAGCCAAAGCTTCACAGCGTCTGGCAGCCCTGCTCACCTGCAGGACTCTGGCGCTCGGAATTTGAGAGCCTTGCACAGCGTGTACCCTGGAAGGAAGCCCAAGATAAGATTAAAGTCAAATGAGAAGAGGCCGAGTAGCATCACGGAAAAAAACACTGAAGTCAGAAGACCTGGGTTTTGATTCAGTCCTGCTGTCATGTACTAGATGTGTGACCCTGGGCAAACCCATGAGCTTCTCAGAGCCTCAGTTCTCAAATCTAAGGACCACAACCACGGGTCCTCCTACCTTACAAATGCAGTGGGGATAAAAGAGAGTAGTGGATGGGAGGGCATTTTTAAAAGTCATGTACCAGGAATTCCCTGGTGGTCCAGTGGTTAGGCTTCCACTGCAGGGGGCCCAGATTTGATCCGTGATCAGGGAACTAAGATCCCACAAGCCGTGCGGCACGACCAAAAATATAAAAAATAAAATAAAGAAAATCAGGCCAGGGGACTTCCCTGGTGATCCAGTGGTTAAGACACCATGCTTCCATTGCAGGGGGCACGGGTTTGATTCCTGGTCTGGGAACTAAGACCCCGCATGCCACGCGGTGCAGCCAAATAAATAAATAATAAAATAAACTTGTTTAAATAAAGAAAAGAAAAGGAGGCCAGGAAGATGAGAAGCTTAAAAAAAATAAAGAGAAAGTTGTGTACACACATGAAGCATTGGTGGCTCAGGCACAGAACTCCCTTTCAAATATTAGTCTTGATGTACATGTACATATGTATATATTTATATGTGTGTGTATAGTTAAATGTAACACATAATTACATATATATATAGTCACCTAGAATTACCTGTAACACATATATAACCATTTAAGTGATTTGTATTATCTGTGTTCACATATATAAATTTCATACTGAATCTGATTTATTCTGGATATATGCTGGAACAAACCTGGTCACCAGAGGGACTTCTCTGGGTAACACAGTGGTTAAGAATCTTCCTACTAATGCAGGGGACACAGGTTCGAGCCCTGGTCCAGGAAGATCCCACATGCCGTGGAGCAACTAAGCCCCCGAGCCACAACTACTGAGCCTGTGCTCTAGAGCCCGTGAGCCACAACTACTGAGCCTGCGTGCCACAACTACTGAAGCCCGCATGCCTAGAGCCCATGCTCTGCAACAAGAGAAGCCACCGCAATGAGAAGCCCGTGCATCACAACGAAGAGTAGCCCCCGCTCACAACAACCTAGTGAAAGCCCGCACGCAGCAACGAATACCCAATGCAGCCAAAAGTAAATAAATAAGTAAATAAATAAAAACCTGGTCACCAGAAAGGTCAGGGCATTTAAGGAAAAGCAAAAGGAAGATGTGCCTGAAAGTACAGAGGCCACAAGGGAAGATAACAGCTGTCTTGATTGATGGTTGCTGTGACCTTGGCCATGGAGTTGACTCTTTCATGCTCACAATTTAACTGAGGAAACAACAACTTAACCAGAAACAACCAGAGAACAAAATAAGGCAGTAAAATCACTCGGCCTGGGCAGACTGCACGGTCTATGTAACGACTCTAGAATTTTAAGGAAAGGAAAGAGCATTAGAAGTGGGGTAATCAGGAAAAGCTCCATGGAGATGAACATATACACTCTACTATATATAAAACAGATAACCAACAAAGACCTACTGTACAGCACAGGGAATTCTACTCAATATTTTATAATAACCTATAAGGGAAAAGAATCTGAAGAAAAAAATATATATACGTATGTGTAACTGAATCACTTTGCTGTACACCTGAAACTAACACAACATTGTAAATCAACTAAACTTCAATTAAGAAAAAAAAAGCAAAGTCCCATGGAGGTAGGACATCAGGAGCTCAGAGGGACAGACAGAACTGGAAGGAAGAGGATGGGCCAGGTGAAAACACGCAGCAGGAATAAAGACAGCAGCCTGAACAACATGGGGTTTCTTCTGTAGCAGCAAGCTCGCCCTTCACTGTGGCTTAGTTCTCCAGGAGAGCTGATACGGCTACTGAAGAGCCTGAGGAGAGGACAATGCATTCTCTGCCCCACGGCCTGGCCTGATAACCTGGCCATTTACTGTGGGAGGTGGTGTCATGTTGTAAAGCAAGGGGAAGAGCCACATGCAGGGTCAGGGAGCCACACTCCACTCGGCCCCCCTCCACTCCTTTTCCTTCCACCTCTTCCAACACGATCAACATTTACGCAGCACCAACCATTCAAGGAACTAGGCATTGGAGAAAAAGACCAATAATCAGGGCTTCCCTGGTGGCGCAGTGGTTAAGAATCCGCCTGCCAATGCAGGAGACACGGGTCCGAGTCCTGGTCCGGGAAGATCCCACATGCCACAGAGCAACTAAGCCCGTGTGCCACAACTACTGAGCCTGCGCTCTAGAGCCTGCAAACCACAACTACTGAGCCCACGTGCCACAATTACCTAAGCCCGCGCGCCCAGAGCCCATGCACCACAACGAAGAGCAGCCCCCACTCACCGCAACTAGAGAAAGCCTGCGCACAGCAATAAAGACCCAATGCAGCCAAAAAAAAAAGAAGACCAATAATCACCTTGGGGAGTTAGATATAAAAACAGGTTAGACTGAAGCAGCTAAGGACCAAATAAGTAATATTGCTATTGCTACCAAAAAAGGCGAGACGATGGGGGGCTAGTAAGGCTGTGGCTGGAAAATGGTTTCTTGGACTAGATGGTGCTTGTCCAAGTCTTGAGGAAAAATTAAGATTCAGAAAGCAGAGAGTTAAGAAGGGGTATTACAGACCAGAACTGTGAATCAACACTAGAAGGTAAACACTACAATGTGAATATATTAATACTTAACACTACTGAACTGTATACTTAAAATGGTTAAGACGGTACATTTTATGTTACATGTATTTTACCACAATTAAACATTTTTTCATTTAAAAAACCAAAAAAAAAGAGAAAATAAACCAAAACACAGGTGCTTCCCAAAAAAATGTAAACTGATATGAATACACACTGCCATTTGTAGTCAATAAGCTAACCAGTCTGATTTTGTAGGTTCGTGTAGAGAGACATCAGGAGATTCGGTAAAGAAACAAACTGAGGGACTTCCCTGTTTGTCCAGTGGGTAAGACTCCGTGCTCACAATGCAGGGGGCCCGGGTTTGATCCCTGGTTGGGGAACTAGATCTCGCATGCCGCAACTAAGACCTGGTGCAGCCTAAATAAATAAATATTTAAAAAAAAAAAAAAAAAAAGAAAGAAAGAAACAGACTGAAGGTGGATTGTAGGAAACCTCAGGCTAACAGATGGCACTTGATTCTCTCAACGAAGGTTTCTAACTTTGTGGTCTAAGGACGGGCTTCAAGTTTTGGCCTGTGAACACCCTGTAATAAACCTTGAAAGTTTGTTCACAGGTGCATTTTGATCTGGGGAGAGGGCAAATGGCTGTCAGATTCTCAAAAGGGTTTATGACTTAGAAAATTTGAAAACCATTCATAAAGCCAATTGGCAGTGTGGTCTGGGTGGGGATGGGACAGGGGTTGAGGTTACATAAGTTGAGCTCACTTCCCTTGAGACTTGCAGTTAACTAAACACCAGATAGTATTATATAAATGGATGCCCTATCTCTCTTTAGTACTTAACAGAGCTATTGTTAGGTATTAAGAACAGCTCATCTGGGAAAGCTGGTGACCCCTATTGGAAACTAGCAGAGGGTGAGCAGAGAAGAGAACCCAGTAAAAGATAGGAAATAAGAAGATGCAATACATTAAAATGCCATAGAAGCCAAAGAAAAAAAGTCCTGGAGAAGATGAAGTGGTTACCGGAGTCAAGTATAAGAGGAGGATTAAGAAAGATAAGCAATGAGGAAAAAAAGATATCTAAGTTCTATGACCTTCAGTTGTACGGTTTCTGGAGAGCGATGCAAAAAAGCTCATAGGTTAAGGGTAACATATCCAAACTAGGAGACTGGGAGAGCAAAGGAAAGTGCTATAATTATGACGTGATAATTATGTCAGAACATCAGGCATAAACCAGGAGTGTCCTGGACGAATAGACATACAGTTAGTTACCTAGTTGAGGAGGAAGTTAGTAGCACAGCCAGGAGGGCAGCAGATACCATCTGTTAACTCAAAGGATTTGGCTGTGAAAAGGAAAATAGGACGTAAGTCAGAAGAACTAGTAGGGATAAGAAAAGGCTTTATCAGTTACCTATGTGGGAGGAGGGAGGACTTCTGATGTTGTAAAGGAAAGGGAAGGAGTGGACAAGAGCATCCTGTACCCTCCATCTCGCTAAACTTCACAACGCACACAGGGAGTCCTCAGACATTTCTTGTATGAATGTTGACTGGGACACCAGCCCTCCAGGAAGCGGCAAAGACTAGAATAAGCAGGAGTGGAGAGGGGCCTCTCTCCCTTTGAAACTATATGGAAGGAGAAAAGAAAACACCATATGACAAGAAAAGGCAGGCCAGAGTGCTGTATTTCAACCTAGTGAGTATCGGAGGATCGAGGTGTCAGAGAAGAATGCTTTTCCAAACTGGCCTTCACTATGGCCTTTTCTTCAAGGGAAAAAAAAAATAAGAAAGTTAACTCTTAGGAGTTCTTTAAAGCTAACATGTATGTAGACTGCCAGAAAGAGAATAGGAAATATACCCATAGTGCAAGATATAATTTCATTCAGTGTTGAGCAGTCGTTTTATTTATAATTTCATTTCAGGTACAACTTGGCGGCTACAGAGAGGTCAGAGGAACACCTATCCAGCTAAGTTTAAACTTGAGAAAGAAAACAATGGTTGGTGTCAGGATACGAAGATGTGACCACACTGATTACGTAGGGGGAGAGGAAACTCTCAGCCAAATGTCAGACAGGGGCTAAATAATCAAAATGGGGTTCATCTAGAGATGATTCTTAAATTACAACTAGGCAGCTCATCCAAACTCAGCACAATCTTACACAAAGGGGAAGGGAAGGCTTTCACAGAATGTAGTAGAAATAGACCTGTACAATCTGGCAACACTGTAGGGTCAGTGAATAGTCACCAGGGAACACTCAGTAGCAGGAAATTGCAAGGCATGAGTCACATTCTACAGCGCGGAGCTCACGGTATAGATAAAATAACCAGGTGGACAGATATTTATTATAAAAGTCAGTTTATTTCCCTTTCTGTGTTTCATATTTTCCCTTTTTGTCAGTAATGAGCAATTAACTGATTGGAAATCTGCTTGATTAAATAACATTAACAAGTTCATAAACGCACCACATTTGAGAGTATAAAGCAAGAGGTTGAAAAATATTCCCTAACCCAATGCAAATTAGGCAGCCCTCAAAATTGCACAGTTTTCACCTGTTACCTTCCATAATTTAAAATATATATACAGTATGACCTTAAAATATTGATAATTAGTATAGAATTCACAGCCTTGAAGACATATATTCTACAAACTTCTAAAGAATAGATACCTAGACACACCTCAGGCCCTAGTAATCCATTAATGTGATTCAAGGTCACATACTTAACACTTACAGGGCCAAAAGGTCCTTCTTTTTTCTCTAATTCTAGTCTTCTGCTGAGGTAATGCAAGGAACCCAGCTGCGACAGAGATCAATCCTCTGAAAATAGGGCTAAGCACATTAGCTTCCTAGTGGATCCTAAAGTTCCCAGAGAACAAATCTGGAGTTGAGTACTTCAGTTGTAAATTACACACTGGCATGTTCACAATTGAGGTACCTTATGGTCCTTGAAAGGAAGACTAAAGACTTCCAGGAGCCAAAGGGAATTCTGAATGAAGACGGAGGAGAAGAAGTTGACAATCACTTGAAGATACTTCTGCTTCTGGAGCTGAACGACTTTAGAGCAGATACAGAGTGACTGAGCCAATCAGCATGTAGTGTGATTTTTCCCACCGTGGTTAACAAAGGGATCCTCTGTCCAAGCAGGCTTACGCTGGACCCAGCTAGAGTGCTTTATCCGGATTTGATGCTTCAGAGATGAGGCACGCTCTGCAAACTCATGACCAAAGCAAAATGCAACGATCCTTTCTATTCGTGGAGCACGTCACTGATACAAACCATGCCTGACTGCCTTGTGGTCACTCGGCTTTCCAGACTGGAGAACTTGGGTCCAAGTCCAATACAGCATTTACGGTTAAAGGAATAAACCTCCACAGGCCAACAAAGACACTGGCAGATTCATAGGCCATTCAGTACATTCATGAAACAACAGCGATAAAAATCATTAACAATAATTCCTGTAGTGTAGAAAAATAGCCCAGCCTTCACTCTGGTCAGCATCTCCGGTGGCTGACACTGTTGAAAGAGGCTTGACAATCTGAGGTTATACTGGAGCTCTTAAGACAACCCCAAAATAAGGTGAATGAAAAGAAATAGTCCTGATATTCTTGTTCTTTTGTGGGCACCAGTCACCCACTCAATATGCGAGCTTCTCGTCTTTGCATAAGATAGCATATTTCCCTCACTATTAATGGTGAAATAAATAGAATTGTGCAACTTGTCTGTGAAGAGAAAAAAGCATTGAACATGCAGTGACAAGTTAATTAATTCTGTTAGAGCATCATGTTTTGAACATAATAATGAATTTGGACAATTACATTCTTTTTGACTTCGTACAAGGACAACTCAATCTTTAATGAATTAGAAAATGATTTTGAAAATTACAGTTAATATTACAAAATACTTAATGTTACATTACAGTCTCCAAAAAAAGAACTAAGGTACACAGATTAAATAACTCGTAGGTAGGGCAGAAAATTGATACTGGAGCTCAGATTTAAACAGTGTTTCTTCTAACAGATTCAGTTTTCTTTCTATTACATTTCTAGTATGATCATACCAACAGGTTCATCAGGAGATACTTCCCTCTACTCAGAAGTAGATGACCGAGTTATACGGCCCAGTCTGTAGAAGCTGGAGGGCACTCAGGCAGAAGAAAGCATCCTTTGTGATAGCAGAGTACATAAGCCTTAAGGCAGCTCCAGGGGATTCCAGGTGCTGAGCTATCCCAAAGGCTCCTTGGATAGGCTGGAGGACAGCATCTAGACTTGGGCAATGGAGGCTGCCTCCAATTAGGATGCCCTAGATTTAGGGACAGGATACTGAATGCATCCCCTGGTGAACGAAGCCATCACCAGACTCTCAAGTAGACCTGTCTTGAGCACCGTCTCAATATGTGATAAGAGTATGTCACATGCTTATTCAAAAGAGAGCAATGTTTTAAAAGCACAAGGCCTTATTCTGTATTGGCTGTTTCCCAGAAAGTATAGAGTTCCAGCCAAGAATGTCGAAGGCACAACAGATATTTTCTCAAGAGACTCGAGGTTCATTTTAGAACTTGCACACCACAGTGTTAATTACAGCAATGCTTCTTTTTTAACCCTATGTGGCTTGGCATACACATTTCCTTCAGAATTCCCAAATTATATTTAGCAGACAGAGAGTACTCTGGAAGAGTACCCTGATTAATGGTTGGGGGTATAAGCCTCTCTTCGTTTTTTCTGGAATTATAAATGACAATACTCATTAGACTCAGGTCAAGGGCAAACTAACAGCCCTTTCCTTCCTTGAAAAATGAATGTGTCTTTCAGAATAATAAAATGTTACTTTTCACAAAAGAATCTTTAAAAGCGGTCAGCAGTTTTGTTGGTTTAAGAAGTGATTTAACCATAAAAAGAAATGAACTATTGATACATGCAACAACATGGATGAATCTCAAAATAATTATGCTGACGGAAAGAAGCAGACAAAAATACATAGTGTATGATTCCATGTATATAAAACTCAAGAAAACGCAAGCTAATCTATAGCAACAGAAAGTGCTCAGTAGTTACCTGGAGAGAGGTGGGATGGTGGAGAGGCAAGAGACAGGGATTACACAAGGGCCATGAAGAAACTTTTGGGAGTGATGGATACATTTACTGTCCTGATCGAGATGATGGGTTCACAGACATGCATGCACATACGTTAAACTGTACGAAATTTTACTTGTTAAATATATGCAATTTATTTTAAGTCAATTATTCCTCAACAAAAAAAACTACTTTGCGTGTAAAAAAAGTGATTTAAGTAAATGCTTTGAACTAATTTAATTTAAAAACTACTAGTTTAAAAAAAACAAAAAGGGCACACACTTACCATAAGAATGAAAAAGTAGAAAACCCACATCCATCCTAGGTTGTCCTGGATCAAAGACACTAAATACTAAAAGGGAGAAAAAGAAATCACAATATAATCCTTTATAAAATAATAAACTGAAGTAGCTAAAAAGTAGATTAGGGCTTCCCTGGTGGCGCAGTGGTTAAGAATCCGCCTGCCAATGCAGGGGACGCGGGTTCGAGCCCTGGTCCGAGAAGATCCCACATGCCGCAGAGCAACTAGGCCCGTGGGCCATAACTACTGAGTCTGTGCTCTGGAGCCCACGAGCCACAACTACTGAAGCCCACGCGCCTGGAGCCCACGCTCCACAACAGGAGAAGCCACTGCGATGAGAAGCCCGTGCTTCAAAGAGTACTACTGCAACAAAGAGTAGCCCCTGCTCACCGCAACTAGGGAAAGCCCACGCACAGCAACGAAGGCCCAATGCAGCCAAAAATAATAAATAATAAAATAATTTTTTAAAAAAAAGTAGATTAAACATATCTCTTCTAGAAAATAAAAAGGAGTTAGGATTTGTATAGTGTTTTGCAGTTTGCAGAGCTCTTGCATATACATGCTCCTATTTAAGCTTTATTGACACCCTTCATTTGGTAAGCTGGCACAGTCCAAAATCTGTGTAACAGAAGGCACAAGTCCAGGAGGTATATTTTTTTTCACTTTTCTATTAAGAGAGGATGATGGGGACTTCCCTGGTGGCGCAGTGGTTAAGAAACCACCTGCCAATGCAAGGGACACGGGTTTGAGCCCTGGTCCGGGAAGATCCCACAAGCCATGGAGCAACTAAGCCCATGTGCCACAACTACTGAGCCTGCGCTCTAGAGCCCGTGAGCCACAACTACTGAGCCCGCGCACCTAGAGCCCGTGCTCCACAACAAGAGAAGCCACCTCAGTGAGAAGCCCATGCACTGCAACGAAGGGTAGCCCCCACTCGCCACAACTAGAGGAAGCCCGTGTGCAGCAACGAAGACCCAACGCAGCCAAAAATAAATAAAATAAAATAAATAAATTTATAAAAAAAAAATTAAGAGAGGATGATGAACAGCCTCAAGTCACTTCCATTTAATCAGTCCTTCTTCCAGTGAATGGTACTATAATTGATGCTTTTAAAAATAGTTCGTCTCCGCAACTTTCCTGGTGGTCCAGTGGCTAAGACTCCACGCACCCAATGTAGGGGGCCTGGGTTCGATCCCTGGTCAGGGCACTAGATTCCACGTGCCACAACTAAGAGTTCGCACGCCGCAACTAAGACCCGATGCAGCCAAATAAATAAATAATTTTTTTTTAAAGTTTGTCTTTTAAGTATACCACTCATTTTTCAATTACACTATTTGCTCATAGGATTACTGTATGACTTTGACACTCTACAGCACATTCTTTTATTTTCAATTAATAAAAGGTATCCAATAGTTTTTAACCCGTGCTCTTTTAAAAAAAAAAATACATGTAACACAAAGCTTGCCATTTTAACCATCTTTCAGTGTACAACTCAGCAGCATCAAATACATTCATGATGTTGCACAACCATCACCACTACCTATTTTCAAAATTTTTCATCACCCCTAACGGAAACTCTGCACCCATTAACTCTCTGCAAGAACTCTCCATGGCCCCTCTCCTCAGCCCCTGATAAACTCTAATCTGCTTTCTGTCTCTATGAATTTGCCATTCAAGATATTTCATGTTAAGTAGGATCACACAATATTTTTGTGTCTGGCTTATTTCACTTAGCATAATGTTGTTAAGGTTCATTCATGTTGTAGCATGTATCAGAACTCCATTCCTCTTTATGGCTAAATAATATCCCATTGCATAGATATACCACACTTTGTTTATCCATTCATCTATCAACGGACACTTGAGTTGTTTCCACCTTTTGGCTACTATGAATAACGCTGCGGTGAACATCGGCAAACAAATATCTGAATCCGTTTTCAATTCTTTGGGGTACAACATACCTAGGAGTGGAATTGCTGGGTCATATGGTAATTCTATGTTTAACTTTTTGAGGAACCACCATAGTGTTTTCTACAGTAGCTGCACGATTTTACATTCCCACCAGCACTGTATGTGAATTTCTCCACATCCTCACCAACACCTGTTACTCTTTTCTTTTGTTTTAACTACAGCCATCCTAATTAGGTGTCAAGTGGTAGCTCATGTTTTTGCTTTGCATCTCCCTAAGGATGCTGAGAATCTTTGCAGGTGCTTACTGACCCCTGGTATATATCTGTCATGAGGCGTCGTCCCTATGTTTCCTTCTAAGGGCTTTATTAAGTCCATATTAAGTCATGGAGTTTGGGATTTCATACCTCAAGCAATAGAAAATCATTCAAAAATCAACATGGCGGGGGAGTGAGTAAAGCTAGCTATGTTTTAGTCCTGGTCCTGCTTCCCAAACCATGAAAGTCAACCTAATGCTGACCCATGTTCACAGACAGGGATCATAACACTGGCAGGCATTCTAAATGAAAAGAAACTCCTTGAAATGCTAATTACAATATACCCATTTGATTAATGAAGAAAACATTAGTTGGGAAGGAAAACTTAAAATACAGTTATTTCAGAAAAGGATGCCCAATACCCCTTATATGAAGACATCTGAACAGGTGGCCAATAGCATTTTTTTAGTTCCTACTCCAGGACAAATTTCTCCTACCTTTGCTAAGTTTGTTTTTCCTTTAGTCTCAGAATCAAATATGCTAACACACTGATCCTATAAATCATTCATTCTACAATCATTCCACAAATATCTGAATGTCTACTGTGTGCCAGGCACCGTTCCTGGTACCAGGGCTACAGTAGAACACAAAACAAATAAAATGCAGCCCTCGTGAAGCTCACCTTACAGTGGGAGACACAGACATTAACAAATAAATGTGTAATATATGGCTGGGTGGAGACCAGCATTAAGATGGTGTATCTCCCTCAGTATTTGCTCTTGCATTAACCACTAGCAGTCGGATACCACTGATCCACCCCCATTAAGCAGCAATCTTCAAGGCCATTTAATGACCTCAATGTCAAAACTACAAGCCTTTTTCCTTCCATTCTCTTTCTCCTGACCTCTCTACCTCTATGATCTGAGTAACACCCCTCCTCAAATTCTGGCTTCCTGTTTCTGTAACCATTGGACATCCTCTGAGGTTTTGCCTATATTTTCTTTCCCCATTAAACATCACATCACTTCCACGGTTTCAACCATTTTATCCACGCAGTTGATTCTCAAATCCACATTTTGCAAAATCCACATTTTGCAATGACCTAGAGTAGTATACCCTAGGCGAGGCATGACTCATGACTGTCCCAGAGAAGGGATGCCTTTCTGAAGCTCAATGTAAGCAAAAAAGAGCGATTTGAATAGTTCTGATTACCTAGAGTAGGCCAATCTTAGCCCAGAAGATCTCAAACTTTAGAGTGCATAAGAATCGTCAGGAAGGCTTGCTGAAATACAGATCCCCAGGCTCTCACTCAGCAAGTCTACAGTAAGCTTAGTGTTCGGTACTTTAATGAACCCCCAGATGATTCTGGCATAAGACATTTATGAACCACCTTTTGAGACACAGTTGTAGGAAGCAGAGTAAGCGACTCAGGGCAGCTGCAGAGTCCATGGCAATTTCTGGCAGGGATCCACGGGAAGAATGTGTGTACGTGTGTGTGTCTGGTAGGGGGAGAGAGGCAGGGCCTGCACGTCAGGTGTGGGGTAATGAGAAGCATGTGTCTCATGGCCTCCTTGGAGTGCCAAGTTCAGGCTGGAAGAAAGGAGTGGCGGGCTGGGACTGGAGAATCTGTCTTATGAGGTGTTAGCTTCTTTTCAGACAGGAAGAATCTAGAGGTAAAGGTGGAAAGAAGGAACTGATAAATGTAGAGCGACCTTCCACACTAGGTCACATCAGCTGGACCTCAGAGACTGAAAACCCAAGGCTTTCAGTACAGTGCGCTACAGCACAAGAGTGCCACCCTACTGTGGCCCAGGGGGTGGGGCTAAACTCTGCCACCGCTGAAGAACTGCTGAGCACTCCATGTCAAGCCCTCCCCTGCTCTCTCACCTGGCCCACTGCAGCTCCAATGCTCCCGGTTCCATCAACTATTCCTGTGACGGTCGCCAAAGCCTCAGTGCTGCCTTGGATCAGCTCCTGACGACCCAGGTCCGCAGAAATAGCAGAGCTAATCATATTAGAAGGTCCACCAATAAAAAATCCTGAAGTCATAAACAGAACAGGTTCTTATTAAGACACTATTTGTAACAACGCTAGGAATCTACTGAATAAAGCAAACTCTTAATCCCAATACTCCAATCAGTATGTTGGAGAGAAACAAAAAGAGGGGAAAAAAATAACCAATAAAAATGGAAACTCCCCCAGATAGTAACATCTTCAAACTAGTTAGCATCCACTTTTCTCTAGAAAATAGAGTGAACACACAGCTTTCTAATCCTGTGAAGTGCACATGCATTGACAACTAACTGCACTAGCTTGTCAAATTCTCTTATGATAGAGGTGCAGCGCAGAGCATCTGACTGCCCAAATTCAACCAAACGTATTGAAAAAAAAGAGACAGGAGAAAAAGCGATTTCAGTGGCGTAGGGGGTTCCATCGGCCACTGCTCGCGGTGAGGCTGTCCAAGGACTGAGCGGGAGTTGGCCCATGTGACTCTGTCCATGAGGCTGCATCAGTCCCACGTGCCTCATAGAGCAGGAGCAGCTCCCACTATCCTATGATCTCAAGTTGAAAAATAAGAATTCTTCTATAACACGGTCCCTAATTGCACTCAATTGTTTCACCTGGGGCTCAAGTGAAGAAATTCTGACCAATTCCAACACAGGAGGAAAAACTAGCTATACTGGACCTTTTGAAAGCTGGTGAATTGGTTTCCAATGCGGCATCTTCCTAAGCCACTTCCACAAGTAACATGAGCGGGTGGGGCAGCAATCAAAAATCTTAGGAAACCTCTGTCAAAAGGGACTGCCTCTGTCACGACAGGACTGAGGAGGTCACACGAGAGCAGAGAAGCAGGATCTGAAGGAGGCATCTTTCCTTTTTACCTTCTGAGTTCTCTATAATTGTGGTTTTAGCATTATTCAAATTGAAGGAGAAATCAGTTTCCTCTTTTCCTTTTTCCTTACAGAGGAACAGTACAGTGAAATGGAGCCTGTGCCATACCTGTGACAGCCATCAGAAGCGCATTGATGGACTTATCATTTGGAGAACCTGTGAGGAAAGACACAGACACAGAACAACGATCTGAGGAGCGCATTACGTGTGCCTCCCCCCAACAGTACACACAGATCTGGGCCTGGATCTCCGTGACCTCACAGATCGCTCCCAGGGACAACAAGCGCATACAGCTCCATCACCACCTCCCCCAGGTTTTATTTGTAATGTCTGCTTCTTGCTGGTGCTCAAGCTAATGTGACTTCTAAAAGCTTACAGGAAAACTCTACTTCTATCTCAGCAGCATCTTAAGGGACATATACCAAACCTACTAATTACCATCTTTCCTCTTTTGAAATCTTGTCCCTTTTATTGTTTTATTGGCTCTAATGCTGCCACTCTGGAGCCTACCCTTGAACAAAGCATATACACTCCCAAGCAAGCTTTTAAACAAACTAACAAAGCAGAAGAGACGCCAGTTTCCTTCCCAACACAAATAAAACTATGTGATACTTTTAGCGGCATTTACAGGACAATACAAAGGTCCCATATTATGCCTTTGTGGCTGGTCTCAACTATCCCCCCAGGGTTGATCACTGACTCAAGGCAAATAAATGCCTTAGTCCTAAGAGATGAGGAAAACAGTTTAATTGCAAGGGAATACTCACGACTATATCCAACAAGGGACCCGATGGCCAGAAGTAGACTGAGAGCTAACACTGGGGCTCTCTTCTGTAGAACATCAGAGATGAAGCCTTGCAGAGTTCCACCTTCAAGCACAAAGAGTGAAACCCAATCAAAATGTCTAATTTAGCTCAGTTACCTGACTCTTGCTTACCGCATACCCTCCACCTGCGATCAGGATCCTAACACTGGTCCATCCAAAAAGAGAGCTGGCTCTCCTAAAACATTTCCTCCGTAATTTCCTTTTAGAAAGGTTACCTGACTATTAACTGTCATGATGGCTGATGGGGACGGGACACCACAAATAAGGGAAAATCATCAAAACTACCCCACTGTTCCTTGCTGTTTTTCCTTCTCCAACCAGCTGTGAAGGCTTTTCTGCTTTTTATTTTAAAAGATAATTAATTAAGGACTGTGCTTCATCGGCTATTAGTAGTAGTGAACATAAATATTCACTAAAATTAAGTGCAGCAATCATGGTTTGGTAGTAACTAATAGGTCAAGACGTTTAAAAGAAGTGATGTGGATCCTTGAAGCAACGCAGTCACATTTAGATGCATTCCTACTTGGAGTCTAGGGGCAGTGGGACACCTGGTACACCCTCATGAGAAGTACGTGCAGGTCTAAAGGCAGCAACCTCACCTTGGCTCTGGATCTAAGAATAAGGGCACACAAGTTCAAATACAGCAACAGTATATCACCTAAGGATACACTGTGCTTTCATGCGCTCAGGGCAGTTTAGTCTTTCCACACTTCTAAATGTAAACATTACAAAAAGGATATTAAGGTTCTGCCATAGCCATATAAGCAGTACCCACTAACATGCAATCTGTACATATGTCTGATTTTAAAGTTTCCTACTTCCTTGTTTACACTTCCAGTTAGAACAAAAGGTCACTGTTAAAATCTGCTGTGGGGCTTCCCTGGTGGCGCAGTGGTTGAGAGTCTGCCTGCCAATGCTAGGCGACACGGGTTCGTGCCCTGATCTGCGAGGGCGTGGAGCGGCCGGGCCCGTGAGCCACGGCGCTGAGCCTGTGCATCCGGAGCCTGTGCTCCACAACGGGAGAGGCCCGCGTACCGCAAAAACAAACAAACAAACAAACAAAAAATCTGCTGTGTACAATGAAGCAATTGCAAAACAAAAAAATTAATCCCTGCTATTATTCCTACCTTTATGATCTGACAATCAATACACTAAGCTAGTATGTTTCCCTTCTTTGGCTGCGGTGTGGTACATAAAATGAACACGTTCACATCCTAACTTGAATCTCTGACATACAATTTGCTTTACAGCTAAGCTATCGCTGAAAGTGTACAAAGGGGTTACACTTAAAGGGATCAGAGAGAGACATCCCTGCACTTCCCAAGACAAAAGAACTGATCCATCAACAAAGGACTGAGAAAAAAGAGCCCTATAAATCACAGGGCTGCCATAGGCTAGGTCTTCTTTTCTAAGGACTTTCTTTTTTTAGGAGTTTGGCTATTTACTCATAGGACAGTTTAGGAAAAATAGCTGTGGAATAAGTAATAAAACTTTAAATGATGCCAGATTTCATAACCCAGTAAAATATGACTAGTGACTAATTCTTATTACAGAAAAAGATGTATCACTGGCCTTACCTATAATTCCTCCAACATCGTACCAAATGGACAGCTTGTCGGCTTCAGCCTCCTTCCATCCGAAGTTATTACTCGGATAAAAGGGCAACCAGAAGAAGAAGGAGTAATTCACTAACTTCAAGCAGGCATAGGCCAGTGAATACTATAGGGAAAAACATCCAACTACCAGTAAGGAGCAAACGGCACAACATAACTACCATGTAAATGTAATTAAACAACAAAACAGAACAGAGGAGTTTGGGGCGAATAGTACCTGATTTTCAAATTAAATGTTTCTACAAATTCCTATTTGCCTGACTTTACCCAGTCTCCCTCTTCTCTTCATCCCCCCTTAGCGTCTAGAAAGGCAGTACAGTAGGCCTTGGGATAAAAAACACATAGGACTACTCCTTAATTGTCCCCCCACTTTCTTCTTTCAGTTCTCTGGTAGAAGCAAACCAGTGTTTTGAACCTGCAAGGTAGGGCACATACTCATATTTCTTTATATAGATAAAAATAAAAGGTATTCATGCCACTGACTAGCACTAACCATACGCAAACGAATCCAGTAACATCACAGCCTTTATTGCAAGCAGCCAGGCTTTTTTGGCTCTACTTCCTGTGAAGTTAACATTATGGACAATGCAAAGCAATGGGACTGGACTACGGTTCCAAGGTCTTAAGAAAAGCATCAACATGAAAACTACTTTCACGCTGTAGTTTCCACAAGCTTTGAGTCAAAAGTGAAAGAACAGGATCGTCATGGGTCTTGTGGCTCTAGGTTGAGGAATGAAAGTTACAGCTGCCTTAAGATGGCAGCGGGGCTGAGAATCCTATATTCAACACATTATTACCAGGAAATCCTGACATTTAGCATCAAAGGAAAAAGGGGGAGGAACAGAGAGACTGACTTCAAAGGGTGTCTGGCTAGTATATTCTTTTCCCTGGAGCTGCCAGTTATTCCCTAGGTATCACTTGTTTGAAAGCAGCTTCCCAGGCCGGGCAGCAGCCACCCCCTAGAGAGCCAAATCCCAATCATGAGTGCATTTTGTCCAGACAGCCTGCCACAAAGACAAAGGAATTAAGTTAACTGGATTTCCTTTACACCCTGCCCGTGGCAGGGAACAATAGCTTGTGAAACACAAAGCAATAGCAAAAGAGGGCCACGTTTAGTCACAACAAATCTAAGTTCTGTCTCAGAAATTAACCTATTACCAGCAGAACATTTTAATAACTACTTTAAAAAATACTGATCATTAGCATAAGAACAGGCCCAAAGGAACTTGCATTTCCCTTGTATTACACATCATCTTTTGGTTGAAGACTTGTGGGAACTTACACTTAAATTTTAACTCACGCTTAAACTATCTTGTTTGTAAATGTCAGTTCTCTTAGCTTGGGGGCAGGTAGAAGGGAACTGGAAAGTATGAAATAGGACAACCTGCAGACTCTGAATTTACTGACGGGTTACGTTCATAAAGCACCATTAAACAATAAAATAAAAAAGGTGCTTATTCACAATACAATAACCCAGTGTTACAGACTCCAGGGAGGACTGGTAGGTTTTCTGTCCATAGGAAGGGGAACTGAGACACGAGGACGGGCTGAGTGACTTACCCCAGGCCTAGTTAATGGGTAAGCTGGCAACATAACCTAAGCCTTTTAACTTCCACTCCCATGCTAGAGCGCCCAAAACACCAAGACAGAAAAACTGCAGCAGAAGGGCTTCAATTTAGACATTAGGAAAAAACCTAACTGTAAAGGTTGCGGAAACACTGGAATGCATTACCAGGAAACGCTGTGGAGTATTCTGCTCTGGACCTTTAACAGAAGGGAAAACTTTTTTTCCCCTAGAATAGTAAGGATATAGGCAAATCAAACAGACCTAACGAACCACTCAAACCTCTCTTGGGCTATTTATAATTCTATAAGACTTCCAACAGGCCAAAAGGTATATATTTTAAAATATCAAATTTGCCTTCTTACTCGAAGGCTAGACCACGGTCAGCAAATTCCAGCTCACGGGCCAAATACGGCCGGGCCCATTTGTTTCATATCGTCCATGGACTCCTTTCCTCTACTGAGTTGAGCGATTGTGGCAGAGACTGTATGGTGCCCCCAAAGCTGAAAACATTTACTAACTGGCTCTGTACAGAAAAGGTTTTGCCAAACCCTGCATTAGATTTCAGATAAAACTTCAAGTGGTGCCAATACAGAAACAAGCTGAGGGCCAATATTCACTATCGCTCTGAACATATATTCCTAAAATAAAGTCTCAGAGAGAAGCGAAATACTTCAAGATGCTTTATCCCAGGCAGAGTTACTATCCCGGCTATAACATCTCACTGGCTGTGGTAAGGAGATTTGAACAGGCTTTACCGCTATAACTCCGGGAAGGCAACAAGCCTGGTAAAAGCTTATCGCCTTGACTTGGGTAATAGTCTTGTCTTCTTGGATTGAATAATTAGGCTCAGCGTCATCTTCATTTTCAGCACCACTAATTAATGGCCTGTGTGAGTCGTCTTCAAAATTTTCTTCGGCCTCAATACCTGGGAGACCTACAACAAGAGTGACATCCATGTTTACAGAGGGTCCTCCAGGTGCCCAGCACTGGGCTAAGTGCTTTGCATGCATCATTACTTACGGGGTCCATGTTATTTTTATTTCCATTTTACAGAGAAGCTACTAAGGTTCAGAGTCCAAGGTCAATTAAGGTCACACAGTTAATGAGCCACAAACCCAGGCCTCTAATTTTCCTTGACCTGGCTTCAAAGCAAAGCTTTTTCAACTACATCACAGTATCTCTCTTACATAATACCAAAAACATCATTAATTACGTGCTCTTAAACTGACATGTCTCTTTAGTATACTCAAAAGATAGAAGAATCATACATCTATCTGCTTCTGTGGTTTCACTTGTACACGTTCTGTATTTAACCACAGATAAGCATCACACTAAATTATTTTTAGGAAGGAAAAGAAATCTGTCTCAAGAAGTGAAATTCGAAATACATCCATGCTAATTTCTAGCCAGCAACTCCATTATAAAACCCATTTGCAAATGATGAGTTTTCCCTGAATCTATAAAAAGGTGAGCCTCACTGCCTCAAACATTTGCAGCTGTGCCAGGAGAGGCCGCAGCGTCAACAGGATACAAACAGCAATACTGCTCCTTGCATTCACTGAAAGGAGCTCACAGTTCTCCTAGGAAGAAAGAGATAGGCTGTTCTGGCCACAGGTTTCTCTTTGCCTATAATAGTAAGACGTTCTGAGTAGAAGAGCAGCTTCTCACCAATTTCTTCGGGTGATACCAAGAGTCCAAAGAAGATGATGATCCCACCAGCAAACTGCACAGCCGCCGTCACCAGAAAGGCATACTGGAGGGGGAAGGGAAAGGTGTTCCTGACGCATCTGAGATGCTCATTAAAGGCACATTCATTAGAGGCACACGGGGGAGGACAGGGCGACTGGAAAGGAAATGAGCGCTGAGCGCCTAGCCTGTGCCAGGCACTGAGCTAAGTGTTTTACTTGTGTTTTCTCAGAAGTTTTTCCCAGGGACTCTATGGGACTCAGAGAGGACAATTAAGGTCCACGGGACACTGAGTGGTACTATTACGATCATGAAATCAGAACTAGCTCCAAAAGTAATACTCCTTACACTACTTGGCCTCCTACAAAAGACAGTATCTGCCCTCAAAGATATTTTCCAGTTGAGGGGATTAAACAGTCCACAAAATAATAGTATAAGGCAGCATGTAGCTGATAAATGAGAAGGCCCAGTCCTAATAGGAAACAAACAGAGGAACTGAATTCAGAAGAAGGAAACAGCTAAAGAGGTTGAAGGAGGGAGACAATGCTTTAGGGAGCAGCTGAAAATCATAGCAATTGACCACCTTTCCTGGCACGGCTGAGGCAAAGGCACCGGGTGGGAGGGAGACGGAAAGCCTTCTGCGTGGTGGGAGCTGAGGGCTTCTGCTGGGGGTAACGGGGAAGAACACTGACTTGGAAAGGTGCTATCCAGATGAAAGACTCAAGAGCCAGGCTGCATCGCTGAATATTATTTTATTTAAGAGTGGAGCCTGATGCAGATAGACAGGTGACAAAATTAGTTTTTCCAGAAGTCAAATCTGGGAGCAGCACGTAGGGCGAACTGAAATTCCCATCTGAGCCAATTAGTACAATCCAGGTGTGAAGCTAAGAAACCTGGGAAAAGGTGAATGTGAACACAGGAAGGACTTCCCACTGGCCCTAACTAGACGAGAATTCTTCAGGAACCAAACACTTGGTGAGCAGCTTAAAAATGGATCTGCTGCTTTTCAAAAGAGCAATTTACTTATTAGGGTTTTGAACAGGCAATAGGTTGACAATGATTCAAGCAACAAAACGTAGAAGATGTATAGTTAAACCCTCCCTCCCATCCCTTCTCCCAGCCATTCAATTCTCATTTTTCCACATATAAGCACTGTTATTTCATTTTTACTTTCCAGAGATTGTTTTGGAAACATACAAGCCAATACAATAGATACTCTTTAATTCTTCCTCCACTTCACACAAATGGCAGCATTCAACACACACGGTTATGACCCTTGCTTTCTTCACTTAACACACCATTGAGCTGTTTCCCTGTCAGGACATTAGGGCTGCATCATTCTATTTCACAGCTGCACAGCATTCCACTCAATAGGAGTTCCTTAGTATAACGATTTCCCTTTTGGTTGACATCTGTTACCAATCTTTTGCTATTACAAATAATGTTGAAGTAAATAACCTTGTAGATGTATCTCTCTGTACATGCTGAAGTATATTCACCAATGGGATTAATTCACAGATGTGGAACTTCTTGGTGAGAGCCATTATAACTTTGATAGACCATACTGACCCCAAGAGGGGTTATTTACTCTCCCATCTGCAATGCCTGTTTTGTCACATCCTCATAAACATGTTACCAAGCTTTGGGGTTTTTACCAATATAGTAAGTATACGGTGTTGTTTCTTTTCTTTGTTTTTTTTACAGTGTAGTTTTAATTTGCATTTCTCTGCCGACTAACACCTAAACTCCATAAGGGTAGAGATTTTTGTCTCTTGGTCAGGGCTACTGCCTTGGGGCACTTAGAGGAGCTTAAAAATATTTACTGAATGAAGGAATAAATTCTGAGTGAAGTGGAATACCCTGTCGTATGTTTACAAGCCATTTCTATTTCCTTTTCATGAACTACAGAGTCAAATACTTTACCTTTCTTTCCGTGTGTTGGTCTTTTTCTTATCAATTTGTGGGCATTCTTCATATATTAAGGAAATTAGCTCTTTATCTGTAACATGAGTTGCAAATACTTTTCCCCAACCGATATGTCTTTAGATTTGGTTGTTTTTCCATGACTAATTTTTTAACGTGTTTGAATTTACCAAGAGTTTGTCCACTCTTAATACAAACCTTGCCCCACCCAGACATAGCTCTAGGTCATTTTAAATGGTCACAGGATTATTTCCTAAAATAGAAAATATATTTATATACTCAAGAAAAAGCTAGAAAGAAACACCTACCTCATAACCATACTGCAGAACGGAAGAAGCTAGACATGCTCCCAAAATATTGCCCACTGAGGCACAGGCACTCCAGAGACCAAAAACAACTCCTCGTCTATGATGGGAACAGTGCAAAACAGAAGACAATAGAATCAGAAGGGATTTTATGTGCAGTTCAAATATACAAAATGGCCAAAATAGTGCAGGTTCGCATTACAAAGAATCAATATTCTATTTTAACATTTTTTTAAAGTACACCCAAATGGCAAAACATCAGGTAGGTCTCTTCTAACTCTAAGATTTTATTATAAGTTCAATTTGGGGCTCACTGAAAAACACCATTAAGAGAATTTAAAAAGACAAGCCACAGATTGGGAGAAACTATTTGGATATCATTTATCTGACAGAAGACTTGTCACTGGAATATAAAGAACTCTCAAAACTCAATAAGGTGAAAAATAGACAATGCAATAAAATGTTAGAGAGTATAAATCTACAATAATCTCAAATACAAAGTTTCTGAAAAAGGGGCAAAAGATTTTAATAAATACTTCACACACAAAAAAAATAAGATGTGGAATTCCCTGGTGGTGCAGTGGTTAAGAATCCGCCTGCCAATAAGCCACAACTACTGAGCCCACGTGCCACAACTACTGAAGCCTGTGTGCCTAGAGCCCATGCTCCGCTACAGGAGAAGCCACCGCAACTAGAAGCCCGTACACTGCAACGACGAGTAGTCCCGCTCACCACAACTAGAAAAAGCCTGAGTGCAGCAACAAAGACCCAATGCAGCCATAAAATTAATTAAATAAATAAATAAATTTATATTAAAAAAAAAAAAGAATCCACCTGCCAATGCAGGGGGTACGGGTTCAATCCCTGGTCCAGGAAGATCCCACATGCCACGGAGCAACTAAGCCCGTGTGCCACAACTGCCTGTGCTCTAGAGCCCGCGAGCCACAACTACTGAGCCCGTGCGCCCTAGCGCCTGTGTGCCGCAACTACTGAGCCTGTGTGCTGCAACAAGTGATGCCCACGCGCGTAGAGTCCATGCTCCGCAACAAGAGAAGCCACTGCAATGAGAAGTCCATGAACCGCAACCAAGAATAGCCCCTGCTCACCGCAACTAGAGAAAGCCTGCGCGCAGCAACGAAGACCCAACACAGCCAAAAAATTAAAAAAATAAAAAATAAATAAGATGCAAATAAGCACAAGAAAAGATGCTCAACATCATCAGACATTAGGGAAATGCAAATTAAAACCACAAGGAGGTATCACTACACACCTACTAGAATAGCTAAAATCAAAACACACTGAGCATACCAAGTGTTGACAAGGATGTATAGCACCTAGAATCATTATACTCTGCTGGTGGGAATGTAAAATGGTTCAACCACTTTAGAAGAAATTGCCAGTTTCTTAAAAAGATAAACACACCCCTATCGTATGATCCAGCCATCCTACTCCAAGGTATGTATCCAAGGGAAGTGAAAGCATATGTCCATACAAGGATTTGTCAACAAATATTCACAGTAGCTTTACTAGTAAAAGCCGAAACTAAAAGCCTGAATGTTCACCAATAGGTGAACAGATAAATTGTGATATAATGGATGATTCCTCAGCTATAAAAAGGAATGAACTATCACTGCAGACATGAATTAATCTCAACGTTACTGTGCCGAGTGGAAGAACACAGTCAAGAAGACACACTGCGTGATTCCATTTATATAAAATTTTAGAAAATTCAGATTAAAGTGACAGAAAGCAAATCAGCGGTTGACTGGAGACGGCAGTGAGAGGGAGGAATTACCAAGGGGCATGAGGAAACTTTGGGAGTGATGGATATGTCATGATCTTAATTGTGATACTTTTACAGGTGCATGCATGCCAAAACTCATCCAACTGTACCCTTTGAACATGTGCAGCATATTGTATACCTCAATAAGGCCATCAAAAAAAAAATGGATATGTGGATGAAGAGTCTGTGGAAGGGAAACTAGCTATTACAATAGTCCTGGAGAAAAACAACTAGCTCTGGACATAGGCAATGGCAGTAGGGCTGCTGAAGAAAGAAAAAGACAAAAAAAAAAAGCAGTTGAGAAAAATTAATTTTTTTAACGTTTAAATTTGTGTATTAGGACTTCCCTGGTAGTGTAGTGGTTAAGAACCCACCTGCCAATGCAGGGGACATGGGTTCGAGCCCTGGTCCGGGAAGATTCCACATGTCACAGAGCAACTAAGTCCGTGCGCCACACCTACTGAGCCTGCGCTCTAGAGCCCGCAAGCCACAACTGTTGAACCCATGTGCCACAACTACTGATGCCCGCACACCTAGAGCCTGTGCTCTGCAACAAGAGAAGCCACCGTAATGAGAAGCCGGTGCTTCTCCGCTCGCCACAACTAGAGAAAGCCCGCGCGCAGCAACAAAGACCCAACACGGCCAAAAAAATAAATCAATAAATACATAAATAAATTCTTTTTAAAAAGTATGTGTTACATTTTAAAAACTAATATTAAAAAATAAATTTGTGGGCTTCCCTGGTGGCGCAGTGGTTGAGAGTCCGCCTCTCAACCATGCAGGGGACATGGATTCGTGCCCCAGTCCGAGAAGATCCCACATGCCGCGGAGCGGCTGGGCCCGTGAGCTATGGTTGCTGAGCCTGCGCGTCCAGAGCCTCTGCTCCGCAACGGGAGAGGCCACAATAGTGAGAGGCCCACGTACCGCGAAACAAACAAACAACAAAAAAATTTGTATTTTATTCTACTTAATACATATCAATAACACACGGTGTTAGGTCTAGGTTCTTCAGCTCTTTCAACATTTTTATAACCTCACTGAGACAGAAGGAATCTTAGAAATGAACAGGTAGACAACATTTAACAGTGAAAAATAAAGTCTTTTCAGAAGTCCCAGCTCTGCCACCTCCAGCTGGGTGATCTCCAGCAAGTCCCAGCCCAGGCTCAGGGCTCTCATCTGGAAAGCGCTGTGCTCCTCAAAGGAATGAGTGCAGTGACAGAGTTGACAGTTTGGGTCTGCAAGGGTGTACCTACTAGTACTACCTGCCTCAATGTGTTTTAAAAAACTATGACCCCGACGACGGGAGGAGGGACACGATTCAGCCAAGGTAATAGCTTTCCAAGGCAACGTCCTCAGTGGATCACAAACCTCCCAAGAGCATCCTAGAGGGTCTGAATAACACTGGCTGACCAAAGACATGATTTCAGAAGAAACTGGCTGAAAACAACTGTGACTTTAAGTTATAGTTTTATTGGTACTTCATGGTTTATTGTTACATTTCATAGGAAGAGTCACTGTGTGTCAGGCAATGCATCATTGATTTCACTTACTAGTGTTACTTGCTTAAAAACAAGCTGTCTTACTTTCAAAAGTAAACTGTAATGGCTTTCTTGAATTTGTGACTGAGCCAGAGAAATAATCAAGGTCAGCCTACCCAGTCACTGCCACCTACCACCAAGTGTCACCCAATTTATAAAAGTTCAGATAAGGATTATCTCAAAATTATACATGTCAAAGTGATTATCCTTGAAGTGACAGGATTTCAGGTGGTTTTACCTTTATTTCTCTGTGTTCATTTATATTATCTGGTTTGGCTACAATAATCAAGTAACCTTTGTATAATTTTCAAAAATCACGCTTGGAAAGAAGTTATGTTAAAAATCTTAATAAAAATAAATAACACACAAGCAGACAGCATCTCCTACTCCAAAAGAAAACTAAAGTATCCCAGGGGAACGCGTACCTCCGAAAATCAATTCTGTTAAACCAGTGACACTAGAGTTGGAAAGAACTGGAAATCACTAGCACACTGAACATAATCAGAGCATTCTCATTAAGCGGTGCTGATTCTAACCACAAGGCATTTTACAGGTGAACTTCCACAACAATACAGAGCTCATTAGCCAGCAAGCACCTCTACTCCTACTACGAGACTGGGGAAGCTGGAAAACCGAGCGGAGTTGGTCAAAGCATGCACTGATCACCGCAGCGGGTGGATAATGCCTGCTGTGTACACTGGTCCCTACGTAAAAGAGTAAACAAACAAAAAACATAGAGCCATCGATGAAATAAATGTGCATCTCACAACACATAAATATTTATCCAGGACAAATGATAGAAATCCAAATTAACAGTATTCCTAAAGGCAGAGGGTCATAAACAATGATAAACAACAAAGCCAAGTCTTTGGGTAGCTCAATTTATTTTCTATCCTGTAAATTTAGTATGGTTCTTCTTGAGTGGCAGTAGGTGCCCATCCTCAAGCCATGGCCCCTGCCACACACACACAAACTCACATACAACTGATAAGTACTTAAAGGTTTATGGAAAAAATGGCCAACTTAACTAAGCCCCAAAGTTTGACATTCTTCATCTGCATTTTCCTTTTTTTCTTTTTTTAAAGGGAACTTTATTTTTTGTTATTTATTTATTTATTTTTGGCTGCGTTGGGCCTTCATTGCTGCGTGCAGGCTTTCTTTTGTTGTGGCGAGCGGGGACTACTCTTTGATGCAGCGTGCAGGCTTCTCATTGCGGTGGCTTCTCTTGTTGTGGAGCATGGGCTCTAGAGTGCGCGCGCTTCAGTAGTTGTGACTCGGAGGCTCAGTAGTTGTGGCGCACAGGCTTAGTTGCTCCGCAGCATGTGGGATCTTCCTGGACCAGGGCTCGAACCTGTGTCACCTGCACTGGCAGGTGGATTCTTAACCACTGCGCCACCAGGGAAGCCCCATCTGCATCTTCTTGAAGCCTTTGCTCTGTGACCTCAGGGCAAGCCCTATGGATAACTTCTGGCCTCAGTTTCCTCATCTTTAAGAAGGTTAAACTAGATCACTGAGTCTCAAAAAAAGGGAAAGCAAAACCCACAGGAAGATACATGATGAGATGGCATGTGAGATTTGTTATTATGGTGTGTTATTTATGTTCTCTAAAGGGAAGATTTAAAAAAAAAAAATTTGAGACGTACGGCCTTAGCCACACTCAATATCTGACCATGGCCAGGAGACTGCTGTGAATGAGTCCCACAGGCTAGACCATATCTAGGGTCCACATTATTTCCAATGTACTTTGACATGAAACCTCCTCTCCCGGCTGCTCTAAACTTTCTAAAATAGAGGGAAGACGTGGGTGGTGTCGAAGGGATCAAGTGCATTGACTCTGACAAGTCTTGAACAATCCCATATTAAAACTACTTAAGTAGAGAAATGAAAGAAGGAGGAAGTGGCATACCCAGCTTTCCCAAACCAGTTGCCCATAACAGCAACGACGCACGGCCAACCAGAGGACTGCAGCAGGCCATTCACGATCCACAGGCTACAGTATAGCCCCTTATTGTAGAAATGCAGCCATTCTGTGAGAGTGCCAAAGACAAACACCTTAGAGAAGAAGAAAGAAAAAGACACATGTAACATCCTTGTGGACACCCCGACTGAAGACCCTATGTGAAAGATACAGTCAATGTCGGGGGCCTGAGAGACGTGTGGCCAACTCTTCAGATGCTCCCGCCCAGAGCAGTGCTGAGTGAGACCACCGCCAAACCACCCTCACCAGAGGGGCAGAGATGGCAAAGAGCGTAAAAGGCAGCGAGGACCATCCTTCCAACTTGCATCTTCAACTCTAAAAGGTTAAGTCCCCATTGTTGGACCTCTTTTTACATTATTTCCCTTTCCTCTTGTTTATGGAAGACAGCTCTGGGGACTACCTGACTTCACATGTTTCAATATCGTTAGAACAGCCCAGGCACATCATGCGGACCAGAAAGCGTCAGCTATTGTTAACACCATGCCTAATAAGTGCGTTGGCGTAACTTGTGATTGGCTCAATCATTTGGTGGCATTCATCAAAGGACTGCTTTTTTCCAGGCATTCTGCTCGGCGTGGGCGTGTTACTTGTAGTCAGTCTCCTTCGGGAATATTTGGCATGGGTTTCAAACTGGTATGTCTAATACTGTATGATTCCAGTTATATGACATTCTGGAATGAGCAAAGCTATAACGACAGAAAAACAGTCAGTGCCTGCCAGAGGCTGGGGCAGAAGGAAGGGTGGCAGTTACACAACTATACTCACTTGTCAAAGTTCAGGAGCGTACACTAAAAAGGGTGAGTTTATTGAGTCTATGTACATACTTCAATTTTTCAAAAAACGTAAAAAAACAAACAAGAAAGTATGTATACAGGTTTAAAAATAGTATGTTTATATGTGTGGGTGAGCAGCTTGTGAATAAATAAAGTGCTTCAATCTCTGAAATAGAAAAAGAAGTTTTTCCCCATACACAAATGGCAGACATTGAAAAACAACAATAGAGTCTAACTAAACTCCACGCTTTCATTCAATCAACAAAAATTTATCACCAGATGCTTATAAGCAAATAAAGATGAATCAAATATGGACCTTGCCCTCTATAGCACTTAATACACCAGCCACTGTTCCAAATGCCCCACACATAGTAACACACAGAACCCTCACTGCAACCCCAGGTGGAGGTATTCAAAAGGGGAGGCTAAAGCACACAGAAACCGTAGCTGGAAACTCCCGGGGAAGGACTGAAACCCAGGCGGTGCAGGTCTGGGGAAGTCTGTGGTCTTAATCACCCCACTGCAGGCTCCTAGGGAAAGCAAGACCGACACAGAAACAAGCAGGCTGAGCAGCAGATAAGAGAAGTGCCTTCAAGGAAATCCAGGCACGGGAGCTCAGGACAGGGAAGGATGACTTCCGGGAGTGGGGCTGGTAAAGTAAGGCATAATGAAACAAGAGTCATTTGGCCAATGACTTGAAGGAGATGCTGAGTTATACTATCAAGAGCTGAACAGAGAGCATTCAAGGCAGGAAGAACAGCAGGAACGATAGCCATGAGGTAGAAGGGAGCAGGATATGTTAGGGCCACAAAAGGTATTGACAGTTTGATGTGGGAGTACAGAGAGGTGAAGCACAGGACAAACATGACTGTAGAGGCGGGCTGGGACAGGTTCTCGGAGGCACTGGATGCCAGGCGAGTTATGCTTTGATTTTGCTGGTGACTGAGAATCAAGCAAGGGGCATGATTGAAGTCATACTTTAAAGACATACCTAAGCGAAAAGGCACAGAAGGGATTAGAACACTGAAGATTAATTTTTCTATTCTATTCTATATACAGAAGTGGGGGACTGCTTGGATTGTAAAATACCTGGCTGAGACAACAGTAATAGTAATAAGAATAACACCTTTCAACTTACCACTAATGCAGAGGAGCACATGCCAAAAGACAGAACCCATCGCAAATTAAGCCGGTCCCCAACGATACCACTGATGAAAAGGCCCTAAAAATAAAGCATTTTATTTTACAGCTCTGGATAACAACACAGCCTGGAAAAAGTGAAATGCATTCCAAAGCAAACAAGGCGAGGCAAACAAAACACAAAAATTAAATCTCATTCTCGTGCCTAGCCTAGCCGTCTAAATCACTTTCACTAACATTTCAGGAAATGACAATTGTTTCTGCACACTATACTGTAAATACTTCATGCACCAAGACAGTATGATTCAGTGCAAATTTCCATTCTATTTGATCCCAACTGCCTAAGAGACTGAAAAGAAAAGAAAAAAAAAAACAAAAACAAAGAATAATTCTAATAAAACAAGCACACAAATATGTTTCCTCTTCTAGAATAGATGAACTCCTAAACATCAGTTACCTGCTTTCCCAAAGGGATTCCTCTTAGCCATTTGCGTTCTGAATTAAGATGTTACGTGTCCTGCAGAACAGAAGCTTCGGGGGCACATGCACTGCCTGCTTAATCTGACCCTTGGGTTTCATGACATCACGAAGCAAGGAGAGCACGGAGGCAGAGACAATAATCAGTTGAAGAGAGGCACAAATGTTCTGCCTTCTGCTCTCCTCCCACTGAGTGGCAGGAATTAAAATGCCGAGATCATGGCAGCAAGGCAGCCAAAAAGCTAAGGGCAACACACTTTAGGTTTCTTCCACAAATATGCAAAATGAATAAATGTCTTGACTAAATACCTAAATTCAGATACAAGTGTTTCTCATAAATTGACTACATTATAAATATAATATAGCTGTATAAATATATCTATATTAGAGAAAATTTAGATGATAAACGGCATAATAAATGTTTCTCCCTCATTATTGTCAAGCTTTCACTACCTCAAAAGAGGCACCCGCAAACATTAGAGAAGAGTCTATGTTCTATAGCTCCAATTCACATGGTCTTATACTATATATAGTAAAGGGGGGGGGCGGTGGTGAAGAAAATCTCTCAATTATGTTTCAGATTAGGCAACCAATTTATTCTGTATTGCTCCAAAGGTCCACACAATACCTGGCAGTTACAGAAGGAAATGCAGCTCAATATAAAGAGCTATGATCACTGGTTTTTCATGGCATTTATCTTTTATCTCCTAAACCTATTTAATCCTATAGACAACTATTATCATCATAATTCTGTATCATCATAACTCTGTAGGTAAGGAAACTAAGTATCAAAAAAAGGTTAAATTCCATTTTGATACGAAGCTTATCATAGCTAGTTGGTGGTGGTGAGCTAGTGGTTCCATGAGACGACACAGCCTCTTCTAAGGCTGAAGGAGAAGCATCACTGGGAGTGCTCCAGCCAAAGCCAAGCGATCCTGTATAGGGATTTCGTACAGAAAAGGCTGTCCTGATCATCAGAAAATCTACAAACAACAAATGCTGGAGAAGGTGTGGAGAAAAGGGAACCCTCTTGCACTGTTGGTAGGAATGTAAATTCCCACAGCCACTATGGAGAATAGTATGGAGGTTCCTTAAAAAAATAAAAATAGGGCTTTCCTGCTGGCGCAGTTGTTGAAGAGTGCGCCTGCCGATGCAGGGGACACGGGTTCGTGCCCTGGTCCAGGAAGATCCCATGTGCCACATAGCGGATAGGCCCGTGAGCCATGGCCGCTAGGCCTGCACGTCCAGAGCCTGTGCTCCGCAACGGGAGAGGCCACATCAGTGAGAGGCCCGCGTACCGCAAAAAAAAAATAAAAAAAAAATAGAACTACCATACGACCCAGCAATCCCACTACTGGGCATGTACCCAGAGAAAACCATAATTCAAAAAGACACATGCACCCCAATGTTCATTACAGCTCTATTTATAATAGCCAGGTCATGGAAGCAACCTAAATGTCCACTGACAGACAAACGGATAAAGAAGATGTGGTGCATATATACAATGAAATATTACTCAGCCATAAAAAGGAACGAAATTGGGTCATTTGTAGAGACATGGATGGACCTAGAGACTGTCATACAGAGTGAAGTAAGTTAGAAAGAGAAAAATAAACATTGTATATTAATGCATGTATGTGGAATCTAGAAAAATGGTATGGATGAACTGGTCTGCAAGGCAGAAACAGAGACACAGATGTAGAAAACAAACGTATGGACACCAAGGGGGGAAAGCAGGGGGAGAGCGGTGGGATGAACTGGGAGACTAGGACTGACGTGTATACACTAATATGTATAAAATAGATAACTAATAAGAACCTGCTGTATAGCACACGGAACTCCACTTCACTGTACAGTAGAAACTAACACAACATTGTAAAACAACTATACCCCAATTAAAAAAAAAAAAGGCTGGCCTGAGAAGCTAGGCTAAATGATCCAAGATCTGCTCCGACTATGTCTGTAAGTTTCCTCTTCAAAGAAAAGATATTCTAGTAACCACCCAAATAAACATTTGGAGATTACTTTGGGACTTTCACCCAGCATTTCACATCACCTGCACATTTACACCTAAAAGGCTTTTTTATAACTGGACACTTTTTTTTTTTTTTTGCGGTACGCGGGCCTCTCACTGCTGTGGCCTCTCCTGTTGCGGAGCCCAGGGCCCGGACACGCAGGCCCAGCGGCCATGGCTCACAGGCCCAGCCGCTCTGCGGCATGTGGGATCCTCCCAGACGGGGCACGAACCCACATCCCCTCCATCGGCAGGCAGACTCTCAACCACTGCGCCACCAGGGAAGCCCTATAACTGGACACATTTTAAAGATAAACAGTAAGATGCTGGGGATAAAAGGTCAGACTGCTCCCCCAGGGGCACAGCTCCAGCTATGGCCACCACAGCTCTAATTCAGCAGCCACCACAGACACTCCCTAAGGCCAGACAGAGACTCTGGCTGCCCGATCCCAGGATACTCCCTCAGCCAGAGCTGGCCCCGGCTGTCCCGGTTCTGCTCCCAGGACGATGCCACCCTCTCGCGGTTCTCCTGCTCCCTCTCAGCCTCCCTGGCCCACCCCTCATCTTCCCCACCTCGAAATACTGGAAGCGCCCCAGCCCCGGCTCAGTCTTCCTACCTCCTCCCTGTCCTTATCAACTCTCCTGACCATTTTCATCCAGTCTCATAATTTTAAAAATCATCTACGGGACTTCCCTGGTGGTCCAGTGGTTAAGACTCCACACTCCCAATGCAGGGGGTCCGGGTTCAATCCCTGGCCAGGGAACTAGATCCCGCATGCATGCTGCAACTAAGAGTTCGCATGCCACAACTAAGGAGCCTGCGAGCCGCAACTTAGGAGCCCTCCTGCCGCAACTAAGAAGCCCACGTGCTGCAAGTAAGGAGCCAGTGAGCCACAACTAAGACCCAGCACGACCAAATAAATAAATAAATTTTAAAAAATAAAAATAAAAAATCATCTATATGTGAAGGGCTCTGAAATCTCCACCTACACTCAGGCCTCTGCTCTTCACGAGGTCCTCCCCGGCCGTCCTACATACACGACAAACCCCCCCCTGCCCCCCCCCCCCGGGCCTGGCTCTTTGCCATAGCACTTACCACCTTCGAATACACTCAGTCATTTACTTATTTACAGCATTTTGTTATCGTTTGTCTCCCGTAGCTCCCACTCAAGAAGAGAAGCTTAAAAAAGAATATAAGCTTTATGAAGGAAGGGATTTCTCCTATGATGCTCACTGATGAATTCCCCATCGACTAGAAAAGTACCTGGCACATGCTAGGTGCTCAAAACATATGTGTCGAATGGAGGAATAGAGGAATGGGAAGGACACAAAATATAAATTCTCCTCAGTCAGCAAATTCAAAATCCCTTGCCAACTTCATAAGGTTTGGAGTAATTTTACATTTTTCCTCAACTTAAAAGCCTAGAGTTCTGAGACTTACCACAGCATAGGAGAAGAGGAAGATGGTGTCAAGTGTTCCGAGGAAAAGAGTGGCTTCCTCTGCACTGGGAAACAAATGGTTGCTGCTCCAGATCTGCAGTCACACAAGAACCAGTCAGTCCCGCTGGTCCAAAGCACCTACACACAAAACTACCACCCACCCCCGCATCACCAGGTGGTGATACTGAAAAGAGCAAATCAGCATTCTGTACATAGGGAAACACATATGCGAAAAAGATCCACAAGGCCAAAATCATTTGCATAACACTAAAATGTTATTTGCTTTTTCCCTTTAACTTTTCCATTGATGGTGCAAAAGCAGTGGTGGGTAAAACTCCTGTGCCTTAGCACGGATCAAGGCGGTTACACAACTGTACTATTATATATATATATATTTTTTAATTTATTTATTTATTTTTGGCTGTGTTGGGTCTTCGTTTCTGTGCGAGGGCTTTCTCCAGTTGCGGCGAGCAGGGGCCACTCTTCAGCGCGGTGCGCGGGCCTCTCACTATAGCGGCCTCTTGTTGCGAAGCACAAGCTCCAGACGCGGAGGCTCAGTAGTTGTGGCTCACGGGCCCAGTTGCTCCGCGGCATGTGGGATCCTCCCAGACCAGGGCTCGAACCCGTGCCCCCTGCATCAGCAGGCAGATTCTCAGCAACTGCCCCACCAGGGAAGCCCCACAACTGTACTATTAATCACGGCATTCTTTAATGTCGCGCAGTTTAAAAAAAAAAGGCAATTTCACTTAAGAATGTCCTTGGCACATGCTAGACGTTCAATAAATATTTGTCGAGCAGTAAAAATTATTGACTTTATTAAATCTGGCCCCTGAGTACATTTTTTTAAATATTTCGTGTGATGAAGCAGAAAATATGCATACAGCACTTACGCACACCAAAGTATGATGGTTATCTTGAGAAAACTGTCTGAGCTGCAAGCTGGAATGTCATTTTTACTTGAAAGAGTGACTGACAAACAAACCCTAGTTATTCAGATTTGGGTATTTGGCAGATATTTCCTCAGAAAAGAATGAAATGAGCCTGTCACTTCAAGATCCATTCAAAGTACAAGACAGACAAATGGATCTTAATGCAAGTGTATAAAAAAGTTAATGAATACAGTTTCAGATTCCACATTGTAACTAACCTTTAAGAAATTGCCTCTTGTCAAATTCTCATGTAGTATCAAAGACAAATATCCACAATTAACAAAAAAGGCTATTAAAATACTTCTCCCCTTCCTACTATGTATCTGTGAAAGCCAAATTCTCTTCATATACTTTAAAGGATCAAGCGACTGCATTCAGAAGCAGACATGAAAACCCACTGTCTTCTGTTGAGCCAGACATGAAGAGATTTGCAAAAATGTAAATCAATGCCATTCTCCTTATTAAGTGATTTTTTTCCATTTTGAAAAAGTCATTTTTCACTAAATTTTATTTATGTTAACGTGTTATAGGTTATTTAGTTCATTTATAAATAATTTAAAACCAATGTAGTTTTCTTCAATGTCTCGGTTTTAATTTCTAAAACAGTAAGTCTCTATAAATACAAACCCATAGCTCTTTGGGGTCTTCAGACCAAAAAGTTTTTATACTAAATGATTTCTGAGATAGGTTATTATAGAAAATTTGACTTTGGAATATTAAAGAGAAAAATCACAATCGGCAACTTAAAATACACTCTACCTTCTAACAGAAAGTAAAATCCCCAAATTGTAAAAGAATATATAAAGTGTGATCCTAAAGCATTGTGACTCACTTCCATGAGGCTTAACGCCAACAGTCTTGTTACTTTCCCTCACACACTGCTTTCATGAGCGATAAGAAAGCAGCCCACACGGCTGAGACCCATCAGTATTTCAGTGTGCCAACTTGGGGCCCGAAATATCTCCAATTAGAGTTATTTTGCCACCTTCCTCTCTAACCACAATCTTTGATCCCTGATGCCATCCAGGCTCAACAGGACCCAGAATTAAGCCCTGGGGGGCACACACCAGTGTGAGAAGCTCACATTCAGGCAGTTGCTCCAAGTTTCAGGGTTTTTTTCTTTTTTCTTCTTCTCTTACTAGAAGCCACCAAAATCTCCCTGCAGGTGTGGCTGACACAAAAACTGACAGGTTTCAAACAGCTTTTTTCTGTTTAAAATTCAGCTGAAATACACTTCTGACTGCCTACTTAACAAGTGTAAACAAACCCCAAAACTTAAAAAAAAAAGAAAGCAGGACTAACAAAAAGATTCAGAAAATAGGATAAAAGAGAAAAGGCTAGTGAAGAAAGTTAACATCGATAATACAGCTATACAAACAGGAGAGAAGATGACTATCTTGAGGAAAACTGTGTGAGTCGCAAGATGAAAAGTCATTTTTACTCGTAAGAGTGACCGACAGACAAACCCTAGTTATTCAGATTTGGGTATCTGGCAGATATTTCCTCAAAAGAGAATGAAATGAACCTGAAGGTCATCAACAAAGTGACTTTAAGGTGCTCAAATCTCACCCACTGGCCTGCACATATGCACAATTGCCATGTGAAAGGACCAGCCTGTACGTGTGGAGGCCTTTCTTGTGTTGTCAGGGGAGGGCCTGCATTAAGCTATGACAACCGCTACACATTGGGGCACTTCCAGGAAACACAAAAGGTCACAGTGTGGGTTTCCTAAGTGAGAATGTTTATCACTGAACTATAGCTATGCATGGGGGTGGGGAAACTGACACGAAAGAGCTTCCTGAAGCGGCGCTAGGAGGAAAGCTGAAGCTGACTTGTGGTCAGGGGTCAGGTATCTGTTGCTGTGAGAATCTGAGTAAGAGCAGCTGTGGCCGAGGTTGAGCTGGAATGTTGAGGGCACCTTGAATCCTGCTTTCCTCTCCTGGAGAGAAGTTTAGACTCTCTTACACTATTCCCTACACCCTGGAAGGACTGTGCTGTCTGGAGAGTTATGACTTTTTAACTTAATGGAACAAATTTTTGTTCACAATTTTCAATCAAGTTGTCCTCAAATCTTAGATTCAACCATTTCCTCTTCGTTATCTATAAACAGAGATTTTATATCATGATCTCTTACTATGTCCAATGTTTGCCCATGTCAGTGGGATCCATTATAAAATCTCAAGGTATAAAGACTGGGTCTGCTTAATTTTTTTGTAAAGCACTTAAGATAGCTATGCATAAACATGAAAGCTATAATAAGCACTTTTTGAGGATGCTGTTTAGGGCACTTAAGAAATGTTAAAAAGCATATATAAACAAAATGTTTTTTAGAGTTGACTCATTTTATGTATATTTCCGGTTCTAAGAACGTTTCCACTTTGGACAAGAAAGTAAGTCTCCAAAGGAAGCTAGAGTTAAGATAGTTACAGACCCAGAAGCACAGAAGGAGTGAAAGGTACATACTGCCCTAGCCACTCTGCTCCCAGCAGCAGGCTTCAGGAAAGAAAAAACCTGGATTTTAAAGTCTACAGAAGGGAGTGGAAGGTTGGCACTGCTCTCTATGAGGGCAGGTATGGAAATACAAAGACCTCCAAGATAAGTCAGAACCCAACTTCTACATAATCAATCCATCCAAAGCTACTGAGTACATAGTTCTGAAAGATCAGAATGGTGAAACCTACTTCAATAAGCAGCAATTAGAATAAGTAAGTAAATATCTTAGCGGGAAAATTAATGCAAGTTCAACACAAGCTAATAATGTGACACGGTCACTGGCAGGAAAGAGTTACCATAGCAGACCTGATATGTACCCTTAACAAGGCCTACTTGAAAGGCTGGCCCCTGGAAACTTGGATCTTGGGAGGGTTCCCATCATTCCCTGCTAAGAGTGGCTCCCTGCACCTAAACTGTCTGTCCAAACAATATGGTTTGTGCTGAACACCTGCTTTCCTTATGGGAATGTGGAATTTTCATATGTGCCAGGCAGAGGGTGCCTACATGACTAGCCCCAGTAAAAACCCTGCCACCAAGCCTCTAATGGGCTTCCCTAGTAGACAACATCTCACCAGAGCTGTCATGACTTGCTGCTGGAAAAATTAAGCACATCCATATTATTGCACTGGAAAGGGACTCTTGGAAGGTTTTGCCTGCTTCCCTCTAGACCTTACCCCATGTGCTTTTCCCTTTGCTGACTTTGCTCGGTATGCTTCACTGCAATAAACCATAGTTTTGAGTCATATGCTGAGTCCTATGAGTCCCCCTAGTGAATCATCAAACCTGGGGGTGGCGCTGGGGATCTCCCACCCAGTCACCTAAAAAACAAAGGCTGTGTAACCAGAAATTCAGTGCCTAAATCAAATCCTATTATTCTATATATTGGTCAGCCTGTACCTGAAAGAGCATATTTAGTGCTCTGTGTCACTAAACTACAGCCGAAGGAGCAGGGATGTTTTGCCTCAACATGAGAAATTTAGGGAGACGGATTTTCCTCAAATATTTAACAGGCTGTCCTACAGCATGAATCAACTTAGTATGCACGGCTCAGGATAGAACCTAAGATCACAATTAAACAGCAGAACACTCTTACCTCACTGTAAGAAAGAACTTCCTAATAATGAGAGTTAAATAAAAATGTAATCGTCCACCTAGAAAACAGGGAGTTTCTTCTCCCTGAAGTATTAAAGCAGAAGCTAGGTGGTCATCTGTCAATAATGACAAAGAAGGATTCTATACCATTTGAGAGGTTAGGGCATATGATCTCTCTAAGGCCACTTCACCTTGAGGGTCTGTGACGAGTCAGTTAATGATCATTCAGACATAGTTACCGTGCACACAACACTGGTCAAGGCTCCGTCAAGAAATGTAGCTGTCTAGTCTTAAAGCCTCCCTTTTAAAAGTCCTTGATTAAAAAAAAAAATGTCCCTGATAACTTCAATTCCAGAAAAATTGTTCAAGAGCATTTCCACTACAATGTCAGCTCCATGAGGACAGGCTCTTTTCTTTTTTTAATCCTCTAGGCTTTTATTGATTGACTGATTGATTGATTGTATCCTCAGTGCAAGACAGACTGAATAAGCAACTGACTGAATAACTTATTTACACCTCAGGGTATATTCATATAACCTTCGAATCTCTGTCAATTTTGAACTGGTCCAAATAGGGAAATAATTTTTAAGAAATAAAAATGCGGGGCTTCCCTGGTGGTGCAGTGGTTAAGAATCCGCCTGCCAATGCAGGTGACACGGGTTCGAGCCCTGGTCCGGGAAGATCCCACATGCTGCGGAGCAACTAAGCCCCTGTGCCACAACTACTGAAGCCCATGTGCCTAGAGCCCGTGCTCCACAACAAGAGAAGCCACTGCAATGAGAAGCCTGCGCACCACAACGAAGAGTAGCCCCCACTCACCGCAACTAGAGAAAGCCCGCGTGCAGCAACAAAGACCCAACGCAGCCAAAAATAAATAAATATTTTAAAAAGTGCAAAGCATATTAACATATACCTATAATTCCACATAAGTAGAGCTCAAACAACATAGTAAAGTTTGACAGGTATGGATTTTTGTATTGAAATATGGCATCATAAAGAATAGCATCTCCAGGACTTCCCCAGTGGCGCAGTGCTTAAGAATCCGCCTGCCAATGCAGGGAACACGCATTCGAGTCCTGGTCTGGGAAGATCTCACATGCTGCGGAGCAACAAAGCCCGTGCACCCCACCTACGGAGCCTGCACTCTAGAGCCCATGAGCCACAACTCCTGAAGCCGCCGAGCCTAGAGCCCGTGCTCCACAACAAGAGAAGCCACTGCAATGAGAAGCCTGCGCACCACAACGAAGAGTAGCCCCCACTTCCCGCAACTAGAGAAAGCCTGCCCGCAGCAATGAAGACCCAACACAGCCAAAAATAAATAAATTTATTTAAAAAAAAGAATAGCATCTCCATTCCAAATAGTCATCAAAGAATTTACTTGGTCCAAAATGAATATAAGAGGGAATTCCCTGGAGGTCCAGTGGTTAGGACTCGGCACTTTCACTGCCAGGGCCTGGGTTCGATCCCTGGTCGGGGAACTAAGATCCCGCAAGCCACACGGCACAGCCAAAGAACAAAAACAAAACAAACAAACAAAAATGAATATAAAACTGGATACAGACTCCCTGACTTCAAGTCACTTAAACAAGATAAAAACTAGTGAAATGATTATGAAGTACATAAGTACGTCGCCATTAAACTATGTAATATGCAGTGCATACTACAGTGCATAGCTCAGGAGGGGAAAAAACCAGCAGAAGCTGGGAAAAAAATTTGATAGAAAAAGTGGCATTTTATCTTGACACAAAGGAAAAAGCAAAATTTAGATGGGTGTAAGGAAGGTGAAAGATCATACAAAAGAATACAGGCAAAATCTCAAAGGCAGAAATGAGCATGGTACTTGTGAAACTCAATGAAAAAACCAGCCTAGCCAGAATTGTGTGATTTCAAAACAGTGAGAAGTAAGTTGGTTGAAATGGTAAAACAGACCTGAATCAGGGAAAGCTAAGAAATCAGGCAGAATAGTTTGGATTTTATGCCATAGGAAATAGTAAGCCATCCTAAGGATGAATGAAACAAAACAGAACTTAGAAGAATTTATGGGTGGGCGTGGTTCCCCTCTTAAATCCACCCCAGCATTTCATTCCGCTTACCTCTACAGGCAGTTCAATTGACTTGTTAAAAGCACTTGGGGTCCACTGCTTAGAGATACTGACTTTGACATTGCTAAATGTTTTTCTTGACGCGTGGAGCAACGAGTAACTGCAAAAGAGAGAAGAAAGACAGCTGAATGGAAGAAAAACAGATTCAATAAAATCACAGATCTATTCCCATTTGTTTTATACAACTTGGAATTCTTCTTTTAAAAAAGAGAAATTCAGAAAGAAAGAGAGAGAGAGGGAAAGAGGGAGGGAAGGAACTGCTTTATAAGAACTATCCACTGAAACAGTCTCTGCTAAGCAAAGAAACAATTGACTTGTCTTCTTCAGTATGAGCCCCCATGTTCACTCATAACATGTCTCTGGACCTAGAAGATGGAGATGTGATGGACTGCAAGCCCTTTATATCATGGTTGCAGTTCTGTAAAGGATTTTAAGTCTTTACCAACCACTGGCCACTCACTGCACTAGCCATTCAGTGGCTTTTTACTTGGGGCCTGTCTTTTCCTCATACTGATGCCTCCCTCAACCCCTCACAAATGGATTTCCCCTAAAGCAAACATCCAAAATTACCTATCAACTCTTACATAATTAGAAAACCATTTTCCTAGTTTCTGCCTTAAAAAAAAAAACAACCATCATCATCATTTGCGGTGCCTTCAATAAAGATTAATTATAAATAAAATGTATTCAGAAGAAATAATCAAAATAGTTGAGTCACAGGGTTATGAAAAACGTGCCCTTAACACCAAAGAGCCTGGCTGAAGTCATCTACAGACCACTAAAGAGAGCCACTGAAGGCCACTGAGTCAGACGTGGACGATTCTTCAGTCACACTGACTGGTCAGGCTCTCACACAAGTGACCGAAGTTCCTCAAAGAGGTCTCATACCATCTTTACTGCTCAAGGAGGCATAGAGCGTTCCCTGAATACACACATCCTTTGTTCGCAAGCTCCTGGTTTTAACAATTAAAGGACTTTACGTTAGAGCAAGGTTTTTCAATCACAGCAGTATTGATATTTTGGGCCCCCCAAATTCTCTATTGTCGGGGGCTGTCCCGTGCACTGCAGGATGTTTAGCAGCATCCCTGGTCCCAACCCACTAGATCCAAGTAGCACCCCTTCCCCCAGCGTGACAACTAAAAATGTCTCCAGACATTGCCAAATATGGGCAAGACAACCCTCGACGACCACTGTATTAGAGCTATCATAAAGTACTGCAGAGGGACTAGCTGGTCCAGCTCATGATTAGCCCAGGCCAATCACTGCATTAAGCACTTGACATGCAATAAATAGCTCCTTCAAAAGGAAAACAAGGACAAGAACAACAAGAGAAGAGTTTCAGTGGTCCACTTACCTGAAGAAGGTGAGCAGGAACACCACCACATGGTGATGGCTGAACTGGGAGAGCAGAGCTCCTCTTTGAAAAATATTTGGCCAGGCCATGTTCCTCCTGACCTTCCTTCTCACCTTGACCTTAAAGTCGGGATAGTGAATGGTTTACATCATTTCTTCTTTCTGGAAAAACAAAACACATTATTAACATTACTCATAATAGGCATATTATCCAAAAACAGAATTATTTAGACTTACAACCAGTCACTGTATAATCAGGCCTAGAAAAAAAAAAATTACGTGGATTAGTTGACACCAGAAAACTAGATTGATAATTATGTTTTACAGCTATTAACTAGTCCTTTTAAAAGAAATCCTTGGGGATTCCCTGGTGGCACAGTGGTTAAGAATCCGCCTGCCTACGCAGGGGACACGGGCTCGAGCCCTGGTTGGGGAAGATCTCACATGCCGCAGAGCAACTAAGCCCGTGCTCCACAACGACTAAGCCAGAGCTCCAGAGCCCGCAAGCCACAACTACTGAAGCCCACGCACCTAGAGCCGGTGCTCTGCAACAAGAGAAGCCATCGCAATGAGAAGCCCATGCACCACAACGAAGAGCAGCCCCCACTTAGAAGAGTAGCCCCAGCTCGCCACAACTAGAGAAAGCATGCATGCAACAACAAAGACCCAACACAGCCAATAAATAAATAAATAAATTTATTATTTAAAAAAAAAAAAAGAAAAGAAATCCTTGACGAAAGATTACCTCCTAACAGAATGAACTCTCATACAAACTGATAAGAAAATCACTAATTCTGACTGGAAAATGAGCAACGGAAATGAACAGACAACTCAGAAGAAATGAAATGTCTATTAAACTTATCAAATAAGAGTTCCAATCTCATTAGAACATAAGAAATGCTTATTACGGTAACAAAAAAAGTTTGCATAGTTAAAAAAGACTGTGCTCAATGCAGCTCAAGGTCTAATGATCCTGAACTCTCATACATGCTGATGGAAGCGAAAAGTAACACAATTTTATAGGAAGACGATCTGGCCATGTGCACTGAGAGCCTTTGACACAAAAATTCAATTTCCAGGGATTTATTCCTAAAGAAATACAAGATGCATTCAGCTCTATACACAAAGGTAGTTTTCACAAAAAGTCGGAAGAGCTCTCTTATATGAAGAAATGAACTTTGTGCCAGTCATAAAGGAACAGGGGAAAGAGACAGGGCCCCACACCTCTGCCATCTCTTTCCACTTCCTCTCACCTCTCCTCTGTCCTCTCGGAAAGCCACATCCACACTCTGACACCAAGACTAATTAAGCATAAAGTAAGCACCTACACTTAATGTCTCCAGCTATGAGTCTGCAGAAACAACCTAAACATGCAACAAGAGGAGAATAATTAAACAAATTACGGTATATCCAAATGGCTGAATATTTTATCATTTGACATGATGATTAAGACTTTATAATAACATGAGTAAATGGCAAGTGAAACATGTAGGATATGACATAATCAACTGAACTCTAGATTTACATAATATTTACAAGTAAACAGGGAATATATAGTTCTCTCTAGGCAGCGGGATTATGGGTAATTTTACTTTTCTATATATTTTCCTAAAAATTCTACAATAAACATGTATATTACTTTTATAATCAGGAGGGAAAACATCCACAGCATTGTAAAAGTCCTATAGTTTATCTGCATATTAGGAAAAAATATAATTAAATTAACAGGGGCTTCGCTGGTGGTGCAGTGGTTAAGAATCCGCCTGCTAATGCAAGGGACATGGGTTCAAGCCCTGGGAAGATCCCACATGCTGGAGAGCAACTAAGCCCATGCGCCACAAATACTGAGCCCGTGCTCTAGAGCCCGCGTGCCACAACTACTGAGCTCATGTGCCACCACTACTGAAGCCTGTACGCCTAGAGCCCGTGCTCCGCAACAAGAGAAGCCACCACAATGAGAAGCCCACACACCACAACGAAAAGTAGCTCCCGCTCGCCGCAACTAGAGAAAGCCCGCGTGCAGCAACGACGACCGGACACAGCCAAAAACAAATAAATTAAAAACAATGGGAAAAAAAAAAAAAAAAAAAAAAAACAGGGCTTCTCTGGTGGTGCAGTGGCTGAGAATCTGCCTGCCGATGCAGGGGACACAGGTTCGTGCCCCGGTCTGGGAAGATTCCACATGCCACGGAGCGGCCGGGCCCATGAGCCATGACCGTTGAGCCTGCGCGTCCGGAGCCTGTGCTCCGCAACGGGAGAGGCCACAATAGTGAGAGGCCCGTGTACCGCAAAAAAAAAAAAAAAAAAAAAAGCTTTAAAAAAAATTAAATTAACAAAATACCTTGTATGATAAACATACTACAATAATAGTCAAGGTAGGAGACAAACTCAAAAGCTTCCAGCACTAAAATTAGTGAATCACAGGACTTTGCCCAAGGCTGTGTTCCCTGTAACTGCTATTTATACTCCTGTTCTCTATTACAATTTATACTACTGATTGGTAGATGAACCCAAAACCTTAAATGCTGAAAGACCCAGCTGAAAGGCCATTCTGTTTGTTTGTTTGTTTGTTTGTTTTTGCGGTACACAGGCCTCTCACTGTTGTGGCCTCTCCTGTTGCGGAGCCGGACGCGCAGGCTCAGCGGCCATGGCTCACGGGCCTAGCCGCTCCGCGGCATGTGGGATCTTCCCAGACCAGGGCACAAACCCGCGTCCCCTGCATCGGCAGGCAGACTCTCAACCACTGCGCCACCAGGGAAGCCCTGAAAGGCCATTCTTGAAACTTTTGGATAAAAGATACAAAGTTGAGATGGTTAAAGTTATATAAACATTATAGCTGATTCACTTACTGGCTGTGAGCCCTTGGACACATCAATCTCTCTGAAGCACAGATTGTCATATGTAAAATGGCCTATCTCTTCTGGGACCAAAATAAACAATGCATGTAAGGTATTAAGATAATTATTTTAGCCACTGATCTGCCCAGGGTTAATCCCACATCAGGAGAATATAGTTAATTTCATATAATCATTCTCCTTGAAAAATGTTAAAACAAAATTATGAGCCAAGTAAGACAACAAATTTCCACTCACAAAATGTAAATAAACTTTCTGTCTGTAATTCCAGGAAGTTACAAACCCGAGAGCTACTAGTGTTACTGCTAAATGTACCTCTATCCCCCAAATTAAACGTGACACCCAAGTGAAACAACTCAAAGTTTTAACCATTCTTTATAAATCATAGCTCTTTGACCTGAACACACTCACAACTCAAAACACAGTACTGAATACTTCAGAAAAGGTTGTGGGTTATGAAATTCTATAATTAACTAGGTAAGAGAATAATTCCAAAAATGTATGCTCCAACAGATTGGAATTACTTGCTTCGGCAATAATGGTTGTGGATTTCAGGCCTGTACAGTTACATTAATGGTGCTAAATGACTACCAAGCTGTTTGAGACCATCTGGATTTAGTTTCTAAATAAACCACCTTTTCCTTAGCTACAGTGACAGGGAAGAAAATGCTTAATAAGTTCAATGGGAAAAGAGTTTAAACATTCATCTGATGTTGGCAGAATGCCATTTAAAATGAATACTATTATAACATCTGGTCCTATATAATTAATCATTAATAACAATACCTTGCATTTATAGGTCCTACATCACAGAAGTGATTTCTGATCATCTGTGAGCTCTGGAGCCCTGCAGAAGCACAGAGTTTTTGCCCAGTCTGACTCTATTAAGCACATCCTACTTTTAGACCATTTTCTTTCCGGCTCTGAATACAGACTGAACAAATGTCTAACATTTTTCAAGCGTATGTAAATGCTGTTATAATTAATAAAGCCAAAATTCATTTTAAGTGTTTCTGAATAGAAGCTTGTCATTTAGTATTTTCTTAATCCATGGATACTAAATATACAACTGTCATGTGAGAACAAGAATGACCTTAATAAAAAAAAAACTTATAAAAAGTAAGATCCCTGCCATCAAAAAGGATGCAGAACCATTGAGCCCTATTCTACTTTTCAAGGCTAGTTCATGATCATTAACTCATCTGACTTGTAAGAAGCTTTCTGAGATCCTATAGGATCACCCACACAATATACTTTCCAGGATGGAACACTCCATATTGTGTGATGGAGGCTAAATAAAAAGATGGCTTCACATGTGACATGCCCAGGCAGAGGGCAATCTCCCCCTTATAAACACTGCCTTGGAATATAAAACATTCCCCAAATTTCACTTTCCATACATATTTAGAGTCCATTCCAACTCAAAATAGTAAGATTTAAAGCTGTCTTGTAGGGACTTCCCTGGTGGCGCAGTGCTTAAGAATCCTCCTGCCAATGCAGGGGACACGGGTTCAATCCCTGGTCCAGGAAGATCCCACATGCTGTGAAGCAACTAAGCCTATGCGCCACAACTACGGAGCCTGCGCTCCAGAGCCCACGAGCCACAACTACTGAAGCCCAGGCGCCTAGAGCCTGTGCTCCGCAACAAGAGAAGCCACCGCAATGAGAAGCCCATGCCCCGCAACAAAGAGTAGCCCCAGCTCGCCGCAACTAGAGAAAGCCCATGCACAGCAACGAAGACCCAACGCAGCCCAAAATTAATTAACTATTAAAAAATAATAAATAAATAAAGTTGTCTCGTATTAGGAACACTTTGGGGGAAACAGACTGCGGAGTGGAAAGGGGAGAGACTGGCAGAAAAAGAGATCACCTGCCACCTCCATCTCATCGGACCCATCCTCACCCCACCCCCACTGGAAGGAAATGCTCTCTGGAAATGGAGAGAAGCAGTTAATCTACTTCTCCATACTATGACCCTGTTCTGCGAGTTCTTACCTTTCCTACCCTGGCAGACTCCCGCCTGCCCCCAGATAACACTGCTTCGATAACACTGCTTCCTCTGGGGTCTCTCAGCGAGAAGCAATCTTCCTTTTCACAACCACTCTTCCTCCTTGCGAGACCCCAGCTTTTCCGAAGCTCCTGGGCCTCGCTGCCCACTGCCCTTCACTGCCGTTGTCTCCTGGTCACCTGCTGTCCCCCCTCTGCTCTGTCTCATGTCAACACCCAGATGGGTAACCTAGCAGACCCTTGTCCTCTTCCCACCAATCTTTTCCTCTATCCCACAAGCAAAACCCACTCCGTGGTCAAAACCCGGCCCGTGTCATCTACTAAGCAGTAAGTGCATCACCTCCCAAACTGCATTTCAAACATCTTGCTTTGTCTCCTTCCAGAAAACTGCTTACTTCATACTCCCCACTCCAAAGTCATTTTACCTCAGCAAGCTCCCAATTAGGTCACCTCCCCATTTTTTTCCCTTCATCCATGACCCTCCTCCTGTCCTCATTCCCTTCTTTCCCAACTTAGAATCTGGACTATCTCACTTATGGGCCTTTTTTTCCTCGCTTGCCTCTGGCCTCCTCCCCTGGGCCCAAGTGGTTGAGTTTTGCCAGAGAAAAATCAAAGGAGCGGGCTGGTTTCACTTTTCAGATTCAAAACCACAAACCTCAGAGGGCATGCAGCTCTGCCCATTAAGTCCACACTTGCCTAAGGACCTGCTTTCTCAACATCTAAGATAACGCACTTACACTTCTCTCTCTAAACTTCCAAGCTCTCTGTCCCCTTCATCTGGTACCACGGCTTTCTGCCTATGATTCCCAGAGCGCCAGCTCTAACTCAGACCCTCCAGGGCTCCCAGCGGCACAGCCACCAACCACTTGAGAGCCCTCCTTGGAACTAAAAGACAATTTCACAATTCTTCACTTCCTCCCTCCACACCCATTCGTCCCCAGCACTGCCCTCACAAGATGGTACCACCAAGGCAACTAACACTTAGCCCTCTTTTCTCCTTTCCTCTCAGCTTCCACATCCAACCCATTACTAAATCCAGTCCTTTTCACCCCAAAATTCAGCCCAAATCCATCCTCTTCTCTCCATCCCCACAGCCACTACCAAGGTCAACCACCCACATCTTCTACCAAGCCTAGTGCAACAGCCTCCGGCAGGGTTTCACTATTTTACATCTAGCACACACACCAGCCCCCTGCTGCCCATCACTCTTCACACATCAGCCAGAAACAAATCTTAAAACATAAATCAGCTGTCATTCTTCTGCTTAAAATGCCTTCCTCACGGTTTCCCACGACTCATATAAAACCACAAGTTTTGCCATGGCCTCCAAAACCTGTATGCAGTAGATGCTATACACATACGGTAAAAAGTTCAAAGGGTATATACACCGTGACACCTCCCTCCCTGTTCTCACGTCACCCGGGGCTCCTACCATTGCTTCTGCATTCTTGCAGAATCTGCACCTGTGCGTGCATTCCAGGCGTAGCCCCACACTCACACACACACAAATGGGAGCATACAACACACACTATCCTGCACCATTTTTTCTCTTCACCTATCAGAGGGTGGAGGTCCACCCCATCTGCACCTACAGAGCTGCCGCAGTCCAGTCTCCTGCGGGACATCTGGGTGGGTCCCAATCCTTTGCCGCTGTACACAGCATGGAGCTAGCCGTTTCCTTCTCCTCTGTGCCCCCCTTGCTCCGCCCCCCACCAGCATCACTCCTCCACACGGCTACCATCTCCCTAGCACCCGATCCCTTTCTTGCCCCTGAACACACCAAGCCCTTCCTTGCTTTGGGACTTCGCATTTGCTCTTCTGTTGTCTGACATGCTTTCCTCCTGGTTCTTTGCAAATGGCTTGCTCTTGCCTTTCCCTGGCTCAGCCTCAAGTGTCATCCGCTAGAGTGCCTGCCTGGATCGTCCTATCTAAAATGGGCTCCCTCCGTTACTACCTCTCCCATCTCCATCTGCTTTTTCCCTTCACAGCATTTCTCCCAATCTTATTATCTGCTTTAATTGTTCACATGTTTATTGTTCATCTGTAAGTTCCACATCTGTCTTAACACCACAGCTATAACCCCAGGGCCTAGCTGAGCATTTAGAATGATCAGTAAAGATTTTCTGAATGAATGAATGCTTTGACTGATAGCCGACACTGAATGCTTTCAAAGTGCCAGGCCCTGTGCTAGGTACTTACCATGTGCCATTGCATTTAGTTCTCACCATATCTTACAGATAAAAAAATGGATTTAAAAAGTAATATCTCTTAGGAGGTGAAAGGAGCATTCAAACCCAGACCTGACCCTAGACCCTACGTTATACTGTGTAAGAGGGAAGGTTAAAAGGTTAAAATATCCCAAGTTGGGTAAAACACAGTAATTAAAAATATCACACATTAAACATGGAAGTATAGATGCAAGATGGAAAAAAAGCACCTTATTAGTAACTGTGGTTCTCGCACACGCTTAAATAAGAAGGGCAATTACTTCACTCCCTAGACTTCAGTTTTTATGTTTGCAAAGTAAAATGATTATGTATACTCAGTATAAAGAGGTAGGGGGAAAAGTACTAAATGGATAGTTGAGCTCACCTATTGTGACAGTTGTGCATTCTGTAATTTACACAGGTATCTTTTTTATCCCACATGACCTCATTTGAGGTCGCTTCCCTGTATCATGTAAATCCTTTTATTCGAAACTCAAGTCTTCCTGTAATTTGTCTCTCTTCTTAAATTGTTCCTTACCACAGATCTAAAATACCTAGCACTTTTCTGTAAAATTCTCTCAGGGTACCCCAAACCACGTTCTTCCTACCTATTTTGAACATATTCCAAAGACAACCGTTTTCAAGATAAAAATCTTTCCCTCTCCTAGACAAAGGACTTATACTCAAGTTAATGGTCATTGCTGTGACATCTCCTTACCACTGGTGAAAAAGACAAATCAGAACCTGAGACAATGACTAATACACTGGATCCTGACAGCTAGTGAGCAACAAGACAGGGCACCGACTTTGAGCTTATGAAAGTATCATTTCAGGGTTATTTTCTGATGCAGAGACCAGATATCAAAGATTAATAGAAGACTGTCATCTGAAGCCACAACATGGCCCACACAAAGGTATGAAAGTTCCAGTTGGAATTCAAGACCCTCCACTTAACTTCTTTGAGTCTCAATTCCCTCACTGAAAGATTAAATGAGACAATTTATCTAAGTACAGCACCTGGGGCTTCCCTCGTGACGCAGTGGTTAAGAATCCACCTGCCAATGCAGGGGACACGGGTTCGAGCCCTAATCCGGGAAGATCCGACATGCCGCGGAGCAACTAAGCCCGTGCGCCACAACTACTGAGCCTGTGCTCTAGAGCCCGTGCTCTGCAACCAGAGAAGCCAATACAATGAGAAGCCCGCGCACCGCAACGAAGAGTAGCTCCCGCTCGCCGCAACTAGAGAAAAGCCCGCACGCATCAATGAAGACCCAACGCAGACAAAAATAATTTTTTAAAAAAGACCCAACGCAGCCAAAAATAAATTAATTTAGTAAGTAAGTACAGTGCCGGGCATACAGCAAACATTCAACAAATGGGGAAAAAAAAGAATTCAAGCATCAAAACGCTGAAGAAAGAAGGTGGCCATTAAGAATCATATTTTGCTCACCCCAGGAACTCCCTACAATCCTTTCAGTAAGTTATCAGGAGATCGCCTCGTTTCTGGAAACACCAAAAACCCTGTGGACAAGTTCCCATAATCCCGTGAGACGTGAGAATAAACAGACCACATTGTGCACACAAGAATACTGAGTTAATGACGAAAAAGCGATCAGATAAATTCCTGACCGAGACCGTGGTAGTTACCAAAAGGCAAAGCCCAGTTATTCCACTAAGACCCTTCTCCCTCTGTGGCCTCACTACATCCTCTCCAAAAGCCTGCCCGCCCTACCTGTGAGGTACCCTTCCACCTGGTCTAGACGACAAACCCTCTTCTTGCACAGGCGCCCCCCGCCACCGCGCTGGCGTGGGGCCCGGCCGCCGGCTCTCCCCGGAGGCCCTCCAGACCCTCCCGCTCCTCTCCGCTACGGTACTCGCCGGCCCGCTACGGTACTCCGCCGGTCCCGGAGCACCTGGGCGCCGGGGAGCCAGGCCCAGCGTGGACGGAACGAGGGGTGGTCGGCCTTGCCCGCGGCGCCACACCCACCGGCCGCCACCTTCTGCCTCTCCGCCCCGTCCCCTCGTCGCCTGGGAGTTCCTCGGACCTGCCCTCGCCTGCGGCGCCCCTCACCCCCGCCCCAAGCCGGGTTCCCGCCCTTCTCGGCTCGGGCCCGGCGCGTCGCCGCTCGCGCACCCGAGTCCGCAGTAGCAGTCGCGCTTCGGCCGGCCGGCAGCTCCTCTCGCTCCGCCACACCCGCAAGCTTGCCACTCCCTCCGCCACCTCACCGGCGCCGCCGCGGCCAGGGTTTCCGGGCATTCACGTGACCCGTCGGTACCCGAGGCATGCTGGGAGTTGTAGTCCGACCGCGCGGGTTTACCTGAGGGCCACTGGGCAGGGAGGGGAGGGGAGGGGGAGGGGAGGAGAAGGGAGGGACAGGGGAGGGGAGGCGGAGGGGGCGTGTCGGCTTCCAGACGCCGCCGGAGGCCTGGGTGGACCCGGCAGCTCCGAGGGGGAAGTGGAGGTCGGAGGGACGGACACCAGCCAGGGCTGTTAGGAAAGAAGCAGTGCGGGAGAAAGAAGATATAATCTCGGAAAAAATTATGTATATATAAATCATCTTTTTTTAAAAAAAACCTTTATTCTGCATTTTGTTTTGAGAGAAAGAAACGCGCTGCTTTGCCCATAAGGACAGGGTTATTAGTCTGTCGGTATAATTCACTGTTGTACATCCCAGCCCCATCACCCAAACAAATAAATGAGTGTTAAGATCCTGGCAACCTCAAGCAAAAACTGAAGGCCTCCAATAAAGATGTGAAAAAAAAAAAAAAAAAAAAAAAAACTGAAGGCCTTACAACACACGACTCTGAACAAGGGTCTTTTGCCCTCCTGGGCTCTCTTTCAACTGCTAGAGGGAAAATAAATAAATAAATAAGTCTTTCAACCCAGAAAACCTGTCCACAAAGATAGCAGATTAGAAAACAGTTTTATTATTGAATACGCTTTGAATCAGACTGTGACGCACATCACAGGCAACGCGCTAAGAGGAAGAAAGGAATCTCCCCTTTACATTGCCAGGCAGACACTACCCACTCCAGGCAAGTTCTCAGATAATCACTACTCCTCAAGTGAGAGGACTCGACTGGACCTTATGTCACAAATATTTCTCCTAACTTTATCATGGCCACTGGGGAGACCACCGGAGCTGGCTTATCCAGAGAACTTCTCACACCTTTAGGACAAACAAACTTTTCACACCTTTAGGACAGGAGATGGTTTTGCAAATTGGAGCAAGGCCCCCACGGAAGTTAGCCTCCCATCCTGCCACAGGAACTGGGAGTTAGGGGCAATAGCTCCCTGGATGTTTGAATTTCAAAAGATGGCTCCCAGGTCCTGGAGGAAACATTCCAGAGTTGTGAGACCAGCAGAGGTTATTTAGCCATTCTAAAGATATACATATATTCGAAAAGGACAGAAATTTTGAAAGAAAAAGAAGGGAGGGGGGTCCTCTTCCCTTATTTTCAACAAGGAGAATTAAGTCTCTTATTTTTAATTTGTATTTGCCTTTACACAATGCAGGGGTAGTTTTGTTTCCAGTCATCAGAGGGTGTGGCTGGGGAAATGTGATATTATGGGGAGCAACCATAAATCAACCAGACCAGGCGTTTCACACTTATTGTAAAAAACAAATTGTGGACAATTATTCAACTTTAAAAGAATGAAATTATGACACATGCTACAACATGGATGAACCCTGAAGACATTAAACTAAGTGAGATAAGCCAGGCACAAAAGGAAACTTACTGTATGATTCCACTTGTACGAGGTACATAGGGTAATCAAATTTATTGAGACAGAAAGTAGAATAATGGCTACCAAGGGCTGGGGGGGAGGGGAAATGGGAGTTATTGTTTAACAGGATATAGAGTTTCAGTTGGAGATGATGAAAAAGTTCTGGAGACGGATGCGCAACAATGTTAATATATGTAAGACCACTGGATGATACACTTAAAAATGGTTAAAATGGTAAACTATATATATTGTGAGATATATGTGTGTATATGCACGTATGTATGTGTGTGTGTATAAGTATATGACCTGCATCACCACCACCCAGGTCAAGAATGCCTTCTTCCCCATAACCCAAGTTCTGCTCTTTGCACTTATAGTCAGCATTGGTGGAGAGGGTCGGGGTAGGGAAAAGCAGCATCTCTCCTTGACGTCCATAACCATTTGGGCATTTTACCATTCGAATTCTACTTGCTCTCCAAGTGCGAAGTCTGAGTCAGCTGGGGTTTTTTGGTTTTGGGTTTTTTTTTTTCTTTATCAGTAATCATTACCAGAAGAAGAAAACATTTTGACACCTAACCTCACTGACACATCTCACGGGTTTTATTTCCTGCCCCTGCCCATACATTTGTCGTGGATCTTGACCTACATTTCATTTTCAAGCCTCATATGCATGACTGTGGCTTTCAGAGCACAGTCTGCAGGGCCTTCCCTGGTAGTCCAGTGATTAGGACTCCACGCTTCCATTGCTGGGGGCACGGGTTCAATCCCTCATCAGGGAACTAAGATCCCGCATGCTGAATATGAACTAGGATCCCACATGCTGCATGGCATGGGCAAAAAAATAAATAAAATAAAATTTTTTAAAAAACACAATAAAGCACGGTATGCAGCAGCAGTATTTGGCAGTGTCTTTTGTCTTCTTGCTCTACCTGCCAACATTGGATTTATCCTCCCCAAAAGAGAGGTTCCTGAAAGTGAAGTGTAAATGGAATTTGGGGTAAGATAAATCATCATTTACAGGTTTTCTGGAGAAATGTTCTCGAGTAGTGAATAAATTGTCCTCTATTTCAGTGCTAGGCCTCAACCCACAGTAAGAAATACATCTTACATCACCCCCAGCACACACGTGCCTGTTCACAACTGATCCAAACAGCTCATGCAACAATACCCTTACTCCATGGAATGCATTCTGAATTGGTTTCCTAATCTTTTCTGTAAAAACGCTGGTTACAACCCACTAAATTTGACTTCATGACTCATTAACGGGTCTCAGCCCACAGTTTGAAAACACTACACCAGTTTAATATTTCATCGATCGGGGTGTTTCTGTTTTGCATGTTGTGCCTATAGCTTAACTGCCTGCTCAGCACATTCCACAGAGTGGAGCTGATCTGGTCCCCATGCTAGAAGCAGTGACTCTTCCAGACTCTGTGGGGAAAAAATAAAAAGGAAAATTCACCTCAGCTCTATGCTTCTCCTGCCAGCATCAGGGACTGACGAACTCCAGGTCTTCCTAGAAATTAACCTTGGTTCTGGGGTACACTTTGTGGGGGGAAGGAAACATTTTTTTTCAGCTCCTTCTTCCCCTGCAAATTCAAAGTTGTTTTCGTTTTTTAATCTTCTCTTTGGATCACCTCCTTTCTCTCAGTGGCTCCTCAGAAAAGGTTATTCAAGTCCACAAAACAGTTAAATGACTCAAAACCCAGATCTGTATCCTCCTTTAAGTTGCTGTCCTTCAACTAGCCACTCCCACCCCAGCCAAACAGGGGACACCAGGAAAAATTGGGGGTAAGGGCCGCCTAAGAGAATGTGAGCTGAAAGAAAGAACAGGGAGGCTCAGTAGGTGTTGGCTGAGGTAGCAGGCTAGTCCTTTTCATTTTGGGTTTGCTGGATAACATGTGATGCTAAGAAGCCGGAGGAAAGGTGACCTAGTGTGGCCTCACCCCGTGCTTTGTACCCAATGGCAGCTGCTCCGGATGGGGAGGGAGGGGGAGGCGGAGGGAGGGAGTGTTGACACTTTCCTTTCACTTTCTCAGGCCACCAAACCTGACACCTGGGGACAGAACTACAGTTCCCACCACGCCTCGAGACAGGAGGAAGAAGGGGCACGGAGGACCAAAAGGAAAACCAGGAGAAAGAGCAAACATTACCTACTGGCAGAGGTGAGAGAGCCAGACAGGTAAGCAACAGGTGCAGGTTACAGGATGCAGGATGGAGGGTGTTGGAGGGTGGACATCGCTTGTTTCTCCTTGCAGGGCGTGTAGGCGGAGGTGAAGGGGGCTTTTGTGGAAACCCTGAGGACTTACTTGGTGTGTGTGTATGTGGGGGGGCGGGCATGGAAGTAAGATTTCAGCTCAAATTACAGGGATAAGACACCGGAAGTGGAATGGCTTTCTTTACTTGAAACGGGGAAGAGTTGTTTGATTATGTCTCGTGTCTGCTGGATCATTTAGCCATAGTGATTTCAGAGGAGTCCAGGAGAAGTGTAGGATCCTCCATCTGTATAAAGCTCACAGTTTTTACGTACAGATTTTAATTTGTGTGATGATACAGACTTGTCCTTTTCTATGACTTCTGAGAAAGCCAAAAACTAAAACTGGGGGAAATGAAGAAGGGTGTCATAGGCAGGAACAATTTGCAACACATCAAATTTTGTCATTAAATGAAATAAGGTTTCCTGTATTTTTAAGAGACATCTGACGAGGAGACCCAACACAACCAAAGAACAGTTGAAGGGCCCGGGTATATCTGCCATGAGGGGACATGGTTGCTGCTCCAGATATCTGCTGGGCTGTGGAGTAGGAATCTGCTGTCATGTGGAATGGGAGTCCTGATGCAGCATGAGGGTCCACAGATGGAAACCTCGGGGAGATAGATTTCAACCCCATGTAAGTTAGAGCTGTGCACACAACATAGATTTTTTCAGGAGGTACTGAGTTCCTTGTGATCTGAGATGCTATGGATATTTAAGCAGAGACGCTGAAGGTGGGAATAAAGTTTCAGGTGGGTGATTGTGTCGGTCAACACTTCCCAAGGCTAGCTAGTCCTCAAAATCACCTGGGAGTGTGTGCATGTTTTTAAATCTATTTAGCAGACCTAAGATGGGCTCCAGGAATATATAGATAGTTAATTATCTTCCCAGGTAATTCTGATAAGCAGTTAGTTTGGGAGACACTGTCATGAGAAACTTTCTTTTCCAGCCTATGGTAGAGTATGGCACAAACATTCGAACCACAGGGTTTTTTTGTTGGTTTCGTTTTGTTTTGTTGCACCTAGAGGCTTGTGGGATCTTAGTTCTCCAACCAGGGATTGAAACCGGGCCCTTGACAGTGAAAGCACAGAGTCCTAACCGCTGGACTGCCAGGGAATTCCCCACAGTTTTCATTTTGAATATTCTCAGAATCATAATTTCCAGGACGAGAAAAAGCAGGTGCCAACCAGAAGAATAGGGCTGTGTGACTCTTCCCAAAACTGACTTGTCTGTCAGGCCTCATTGATGCTTGCAGCTCGTTGCCTTGCCATTCAGTCTTCCAGTAATTTGTCTTCCTCCCGTGTGACATGGAGATAGGCTGACAGCTAGGCATGTCTCCCACCTGATAACTGGCAGGTAAAACACTCCTGCTGGGCCCCGAGGCATGTGGGATCTTAGTTCCTGGACCAGGGATCAAACCCACCACCCCCTGCAGTGGAAGCACTGGAAGCATGGAGTCTTAACCCCTGGACTGCGAGGGAAGTCCCAGTCAATGCTGTCATCTGACAGTGTTGACCATGTACTGGGCCCAGCAGAGAACAGCAGTAGAACCTCTTCATTCCAAGGTCACCCCTAAAGTAATGTTAACTCACCTAGGACAGGTGGGGTTTGTGCGGGCAGCTCCCTCTTACCTGACCAGTAATTAACATCCTTCTCCCACGAGGATGGCAGTGCTAGGAAAACAGTGACCTCACTCTGTCTTGTCCTGTGCTGAATCCCAAGTGCCAAGAATAGTTCCCGGCCCCTGGTAGGTGGTCACTAACACAGAGGTCCCCAATCCCCAGGCTGTGGACCAGTACCGGTCCTGTTAGGTACTGGTCCCTATCGCTCCCCATCACTCCCCATCGCCCCCCATTGCCCCCCATTGCTCCCCATCGCTCCCCATCGCTCACGTTGCCTCCTGAACCATCCTGGCCCCCCACCCTGTCCGAGGAAAAATTGTCTTCCACGAAACCAGTACCTGGTGCCGAAAAGGTTGGGGATGGCTGCACTAAAGAGAGACTGAATTCCTTCTTTTCTTCCTTGATCTGTTCTAGGTGGCAAGAGCCATGCAATTCTCCAGCTCAGCCAGGGCAGCGGATGAGAACTTTGACTATTTGTTCAAGATTATCCTCATCGGGGATTCCAACGTGGGGAAGACGTGTGTGGTGCGGCATTTCACGTCCGGGGTCTACACCGAAGCGCAGCAGAACACCATTGGGGTGGACTTCACTGTGCGTGCCCTGGAGATCAACGGCAAGAAAGTGAAGGTCAGAGGGGGACGGGGTGGGTCTGCCTCTTTTAGCCATGGTTCCTAACCCCGAAACACATGCCTGAGGAGTGAAAGATTTAAATATAAAATATGAGATCATTAAAATACCAGGAAAAAAAAACCCCATGGGAGTATTTATTTTTATCATTGAGGAATAGAGAAATCAGGCTTTAAAGTAAGACAAGAACCCGGAAGCCATAAGGGAAAATATTGCTCCATCTAACTATTTAAAGGTCAAATTAATACTCTTCTATATGATCATATAAAGGTCAAATTTCTACATACTCAAAAATACCATAAACAAAGTCAAAGATGAGTGACAAACTGGAAAGGAACATTTGCAAATATGGAACTGACAGAGAGCTAATTTCTCTGATGTGAAAAGAGCTCTGATAAATATCAAAGAAAAGACCAACAACCAAATACAAAAAGTAGGCACTTCACAGATTAGACAAAACAGCTACTTCACAGATGTTATATGAACTGGCTCATACATTTATGTGAAAAAGTAAAAGTGCCCATTGTTACTCATAATTAAAGAAATGAAATTAAAATAAGTGAGATAATATCATTTACCCATTTGACCAAAAAAGATCAAAAAGTGTTGGTGAAAATGTAATAAATGGATTTTGTGTGGGATCCTTATTAAACAAACACAATAGTAAAAAGACATTTTGAGGCTTCCCTGGTGGCGCAGTGGTTGAGAGTCCGCCTGCCGATGCAGGGGACACGGGTTCGTGCCCCAGTCCGGGAAGATCCCACCTGCCGCGGAGCGGCTGGGCCTGTGAGCCATGGCCGCTGAGCCTGCGCGTCCGGAGCCTGTGCTCTGCAACGGGAGAGGCCACAACAGTGAGAGGCCTGCGTACTGCAAAAAAAAAAAAAAGATAAAACATCTGGATGAAGGGATGAGTGTGGTAGGAAGGCAAAAGAACACCAGACCTTAGGACACTGGATCCGCCTCTCCCACTGAAGGGCACCTTAGGTGATGGCCCCCAACCTGAAAACCTTGGGGATTTTACCCTGGGGAGCACCTGAAAAAAGACAGATTCCCGGGTCCTACCCCAGACCTCTTGAATTTGGATCTCTAGAAGTGAGACCCAGGGAACGACTTAGGCGAGCAAGTTCCCATCAGGGGTGGGAACTCCTGATGCGGACCCCCTTTCCTGCCCTTCTCCAGATGCAGGTGTGGGACACTGCAGGCCAGGAGCGCTTCCGGACCATCACCCAAAGCTACTATCGCAGTGCCCACGCGGCCATCATTGCCTACGACCTCACGCGGCGGTCCACGTTCGAGTCTGTTCCTCACTGGATTCACGAGATAGAGAAATACGGGGCGGCAAACTTGGTCATCATGCTGATTGGTAGGTCGATTTCAAAGTGTGTCGCTTTCCTTAACTGCCCGCCGCCCCCCATGCTCAGCTTTTTCTGTTTCCAGCGGTAGTGGAACAGGAAGCCGTAAAAGTGCACGTGGCGGATGGGACCTCAGAAAACATCTGGGCCAGAAATTCCCATCAGCTTCACTTGAGCGTGAGAGTGGGGTGGTTTGAACTTGTTAAGAATACAGATTCCAGGGCCCCACCCTAGAGTTTCTCACTGCAAAAACCTGAGATGGGGCCAGACATCTAGATGAAGGTACACCCTGGCTGATTCGACACACGTCTGTACAGACTACACAGGAAGTATTCTGTAGTCTGAGCTTCACAGCGTCAGATGGCTCTCAGTCCCCGGAAGAGCCGCTCAGATGACTATGACTGACAACACTCTTGAATGACTTATCACACCTGCTAAGATGCTGAGCAAATCTGAACAACAAGCCAACATCAAAATTAACCGCACCTTCAACTATACAAAGTGAACCCACAGCTTGCAATACGTGCTGTCACGCTGTGCATTCAGAAACGGGTGACGTGCTGTCGCTTCCCTATGGTATTAGCTTTGCAAGCAGTTCCCCTCCTAAGGACACTAATGTTTACCAAGTGGCTGCTTGATTTTGGCAAGTTGGTTTAGGTTCTTGCTACTCAAAGCGTGGTCCACGGACCAGCAGCATCAGCATCACTGGGGTTTTTGGTTTTAGGTCTCTTTTTCTTTTTTTTTTGTATTAAGACTTATTTTTTCAGAGCAGTTTTTAAGGTTCTCAGCAAAATTGGGAAGGTACGGAGATTTCCCATATGCCCCTTGTACTCACACATGCATAGCCTCTCCCATATCAACATCTCCTACCAATGTGGCACATTTGTTACAAAGGATGAACCTACATTGACACATCACAGTCATCTGAACTTCATAGTTTACATTATGGCTCATTCTTGGTGTTGTACTTTCTATGGGTTTGGACAAATGTCTAATGACAAGTATCCACCATGATGATACCATAGAAAGTATTTTCATTACCCTAAAAATCCACAGAATCAGCACCACTTTAGGGTTTGTTAAAAGTGCCCCATCTCAGGCCCCATTCCAGACCTACTGAATCTGAATCTTCGTTTTAACAGGATCCTAGAGAGATTCCTATGCAAATTAAAGTTTGCAGAGCACAGGTCTAGAGAGCTGCTGCGGGACTGAGCGCTAAACATAGCGTGTTTAGTGGATTATTTATCCCTGCACAGGCATATCCTAGCTGTGTGGTAAGTTACCTTCTGAGCCCTGGTTTCCTCATCTATAATATGCAATCAGTATTCACTACGGTTGTTGTAAAGATGTGATGAGATAATGTGTATACATTGCTTGACAGTGCCTGACGCATAGTAGGTGCTTCATAACGGGTGTGGGGTTTGTTTCTAGAAGGTTCGTTTGTCTGAGGGAACAAAACTCCTCTGTGTTCCTTAAACAATGGGGTGGGGTGCTTATGGTGAGGGTGCAAGTCCCTGGGACCTAGGAAAACCCAGCCCAGCATTCAAGCCCAGCAGAGTGGGAGACACAGTGGAGCCAGGCCACCTATCGCAAGCAGGAAGTGGGGGACCCTCCTCTCAGGGCTGGGCTCTGTGTACCAGCCTCCTCCACCATTGTGTATCTATGTCTTCTCTCAGAGCTGCTCCTTACATTCAGGATACTGTGGGCCTGCAGCACTCTCGCTCCGAACCATCCCTCCTGGGTTCCTCAAAGCATCATCCCCAGCCTCCTCCTGCCACAAAATCCCTCATTCTCTCATACCCTCTAGCTCACATTCTTCAGAAAGGAAATCCCATCGCCCCATTCCTTTTTTTTCTAATACTTAATTTTTAAAAAATATTTATTTATTTATGTATTCGGCTGCACCGGGTCTTAGTTGCAGCACACAGGGTCTTTTAGTTGCGGCACGCACGCGGGATCTAGTTCCCTGACCAGGTATCCAACCCAGGCCCCCTGCATTGGGAGCGCGGGGTCTTAACCACTGGACCATCAGAGAAGTCCCGCCCCATTCCTCTTTCTCATGGCAAAGCCTGGCCCAGGCTGCTGGCCAACCTCACGGTGGCGGGCAGGCCTGGTGTAAGGTACCCGGCCTGGACCAAGCAGCTGGGTCCTGAGGGGGGAGGCAGTGACAGGAAGCATAGCTGGGCTGCAGACGGTCCACAGAAGAGGTCACTCGCACACATCGTTGGCACATCTAGCCCATTTATTATTACTATTGTGATTGCAAAAAGGACTTGTTATTCTAGAACCATGTTTTCCCTGTCTTTGCTGTTTTAAGTCACAGTCTAGCCCCTATCATATGCATGGCCTTGAAGAGAATGCTGCTTTGTAACTCATTCTGCTTCTTGTAACTTAAGAATCAGTCATTCCAAGAGCCTAGACGGGCTCGTTCCTTCGTGCTGCATCAGATCAAAAGCTCCCTATCCACAGCCAGCTGCCAAAGAAAATGCGCCTCAAACGTAGCCCCTTTGTTCAGAGGGGCTGTGTCTTTTCCCTCATGGCAGGAAACAGGAGAGATTAATGAGACTGGGAAGCGTCTTCCACATGGAGGGCAACTTGTCTTTTTGGAGAAGCGTGAGCTGCCTTCTCTCTCTTGTTACTTCTCAGCCAAAGGTCCCCTCTGGGACCAGAAACATTTCTGATTTGACTTCAGATATAAAGAACACTTCTTCAAAAGGCAGAGTTCAGGGCTTCCCTGGTGGTGCAGTGGTTAAGAATCTGCCTGCCAATGCAGGGGACACGGGTTTGAGCCCTGGTCCGGGAAGATCCCACATGCTGCGGAGCAACTAAGCCCATGAGCCAGAACTACTGAGCCTGCGCTCTAGAGCCCACAAGCCACAACTACTGAGTCCACGTGCCACAACTACTGAAACCCACGCGCCTAGAGCCTGTGCTCTGCAACGAAGAGTAGCCCCCGCTCACTGCAACTAGAGAAAGCCCGCATGCAGCAATGAAGACCCAATGCAGCCACAAACAAATAAATAAATTTATGTTTAAGAAAAGAAAAAGGCAGCGTTCAGAGTTATAAAAATAAACACTGACCCCCAACAGAGCCATATTTCTTCCTCAATAACAACTTCTTCGAAGCACCGAGGAGGACACTGGCCAAGGTTTCTGACACCCTTCACAACAGCTGCTCCTGAAGTGTGATGACCAGGAGGGGTGACAAGATCTGACGACAGGTGACATTTACTAAACTCCACTCTGAGTCTGCCCCTGGGTCCCTTCACTTAATCCTCACAGCCATCCTGAGAAGCAGAGACGACCATCCTCGTCTCCCAGCTGAGGAAACCGAGGCCTCTGGAGGTTAAGTACCCTGCCAAGGAGCTCAGCCGAGTCACCTACTGACAGGTGAGGCCGGATCTGAATCAGCCCCGGGTGGTTCAGTTCCTGTCCAACCACTTTCCAGTAGCTGGTCAGTCCGACAGTCACCCCCTGAAGCTCTGGTTGAGGCAATGTCTCGTCCACTCCAGTGCCTGGACTTTGCAGTCAGACAGATTTGGGTTCAAATCTCCCTCTCTGTCCTTCCACTTTCCCCTGTTATATTTAAAGGTCCACAATCTCTCAGCAAAAGCTCTTAGAACCCGGATTCCCTGGTTCTACATCCTCACCAGCACTTGCTATTATCAGATCTTTTCTACATCCTCACCAGAACTTGCTATTATCAGATCTTTTCATTTCTTCCATCCTGATAAGTGTGTCATGATATCACTCGCATTTTTTTATTTGCAGGTCCCTGTTCACTGTTGAGGTCAAGCACTTTTTCATACACTTGTTAGCTATTTGGATATTCTCTTTTCAATTCTCATGCCCATTTTTCTACCTGTTGTTTGTCTTTTTCTTATTGATCCCTACAAGTACCTTATGTTTTCTGGAAATAATCTATGTTGGTTCGGGTCTTCCAGGAAGATGTCAGGACAGGACCCGATAGACATGCAAGAGATTTATTGGGAGAAATGGCTGTGAGGGGTAAAGAGGAAGGCCCAGAAGGAGGCAGGGAGAGTCTTCTATGTCATGCAGACCTGCCCCTGGGAAGGAGAGAAGGGAGGAAGGAGGATGGTGTCCAAGAAAGGTTCGTTCAGCCCTGAACCAAAGCTGCCTGACAGAGGAGTGGAACCCTGGTCTCTGCAGCAGGGGCCTGCGTCAGTGCCTCCCTGTGCTGGGGCCTCTGCACCAGCTGGCGGAGGACAGTGGGGTAGCAGCTGGGCTGGAGTCACCTACACTCCCTGAAGTCAGTTCTCTTGAACAGCTCTGAGCCCTTTGTCAATCGCATGTGTTGCAAATACACCTTTCACCTTTATTTATTTATTTTAAATTTTATTTATTTTTTTTAACGTTTTGGCCACGCCACGCGGCATGTGGGATCTTAGTTCCCTGACCAGGAATCGAACCCATGCTCCCTGCATTGGAAGCTTGGAGTCTTAACCACTGGACCACCAGGGAAGTCCCTCATCTTTCACTTTTTTACTCTCAGAGTTCCTCTTCACTCTCCTGATGGTGTATTTTGATGGACAGACATTTAAAATTTTAATATATTTCAATCCATCAAACTTTTCCTTAATGATTATTGCTTCCTGTATCCTATGTAGGAAAATTTACCCTAATTGAAATCATTAACATAGCCTTACATTATCTTTTGAAGCTTGCTTGCTGTATGTTTTTTGTTTCTTTAACATCTTTATTGGAGTATAACTGCTTTACAATGGTGTGTTAGTTTCTGCTGTATAACAAAGTGAATCAGCTATACGTATACATATATCCCCATATCTCCTCCCTCTTGCGTCTCCCTCCCACCCTCCCTTGCTTGCTGGATTTGTTTGTTTGTTTATAATTTATTATGACTTTTACATTTAGATCTGCAATTTACCCAGCATTGATTATGGTGTACAGTGAGAGGTCTGGGCCAAAACTTGTAACTATTCATGTAAAGATCCAATTGCCTCCGTACTATTGACTAAAAAGGCAATCTTGTCCACTGCTCTGTGGCACCATCCTTCTGTGAAGGGTACATATATTCGTGAGTTTGTTTCTGAGCTTTTTATTCTATTCTACTGGTCTATTTCATGCATTCTTTTGGAGGGCAAAAATATTTTAGATATTACAGTGGTTTGTGGCCTCCAAAGGGCCAGATATACAGTGTATCTGTAGGGTCTGTACACAAATTTTGTAAGGTCTGTACACAAATGTTCACTTAAGCACTATTCATAATAATAAAAAACTAGAATCAACTCAGTTTCCTTCATATGGGTGGGTAGTTAAACAAACTGTGGTACATCCATACCATGAAACATGACTCAGCAATAAAAAAGAAACTACTGGGGGCTTCCCTGGTGGCGCAGTGGTTGAGAGTCCGCCTGCCCATGCAGGGGACACGGGTTTGTGTCCCGGTCCGGAAGGTTCCCACATGCCGCGGAGCGGCTGGGCCCTTGAGCCGTGGCCGCTGAGCCTGCGCTCCGCAACGGGAGAGGCCACAGCAGCGAGAGGCCCGCGTACCGCAAAAAAAAAAAAAAAAAGAAACTACTGTATGATTCTTTTTTTTAAAAATAAATTTATTTATTTTTGCTGCGTTGGGTCTTCGTAGCTGCGCATTGGCTTTCTCTAGTTGCAGGGAGCTAAGGCTACTCTTCATTGTGGTTCGTGGGCCTCTCATTGTGGTTGCTTCTCTTGTTGAGGAGCACAGACTCTAGAGCACAGGCTCAGTAGTTGTGCCGCACAGGCTTAGTTGTTCCACGGCATGTGGGATCTTCCTGGACCAGGGCTTGAACCTGTGTCCCCTGCATTGGCAGGTGGATTCTTAACCACTGCGCTACCAGGGAAGCCCCTACATAACATCCTGGAAATGACAAAATTATACAGATGGAGAACAGATTAGTTACCAGGGGTCAGGGATTAGAGCTGGTGGGAGGTTGTAAAGGGTAGCACAGCGAGCACTTCGTGGTGATGGAACTGTTCTGTATCTTGACTGCACTGGTAGGTGTAGGAATCTACACATGTGATCAAATTGCACAAATACATACGCACACACATACACACAAAGGAATGTGTGTATAATTTGTGAAATCTGAATAAGCTTTGTGGGTTGTATTAGTGTCAATTTCCTGGTTTTGATATTGAACTGTAGTTGTGCAAGAGGTTACCATTGGGGGAACCTGGGAGAAGCGTACACTGGACCTCCCTGAATATATATATATATATATATATATGTGTGTGTGTATGTAGTGTGTGTGTGTGCGTGTGCGTGTGTGTGCAATTTCCTGTGAATCTAGATTTTTTTTCCAAATAGGAAGTTTTACTGTTTTTCAGAGGCGAAGGGGTAATTAGGGGGAAAAAAGATCGAAAAAGACCCCCTATGAGGACAATAAAGAAACACTGGTCTAGCCCATCTTAATTGCTCTAGCTTTGTAATAAACCTTGATGTCTAGTGAAACAAACCTGGTGAGAAAGTAATTTCGCCTTTAGATTCCTGCCTCCGAGAGATCAAAGTCCAGTGATTAGATGAATGTAGGATTGAGGAAGAGGAAAAGAAATGCGGTACTTCTCTTACAGTAAATCCTGGGCTGTGCTGGCAAAATCCCTCATCGAGCTTTCTGGGGGAATTGCAAATGTTCTGTGTCCTGAGGGGGATGGCGGTCATGGGACATAGACATTTGCCAAAACTCATTGACCTGTCTGCTTCAAGTCTGTGCAATTTTTTTTTTTTTTTTTTTTTTTTTTTTTTTGCTGTACGCGGGCCTCTCACTGCTGTGGCCTCTCCCGTTGCGGAGCACAGGCTCCGGACGCGCAGGTTCAGCGGCCATGGCTCATGGGCCCAGCCGCTCCGCGGCATGTGGGATCTTCCCGGACCGGGGCACGAACCCGTGTCCCCTGCATCGGCAGGCGGACTCTCAACCACTGCGCCACCAGGGAAGCCCAGGTCTGTGCATTTTATTGCCTGTAAATTATAGCTCTGTCCTTCACTATTCACTCCACGCCTTCAATCCAACAAATCTCATCACAGTCTCCTCAGTGAGACCAGGCCCCATCTCTACAGTCACTTGGGAAAAAAAAGAGTGAAAAGAGGAAAAAGATGTGAAGCAAGTAGAGAGAAGACAGAGAGGGTCACCGGCCCAGCCTTCACCTTGTCACACTTGGCAGGAATGATGGTCCCCACATACAGTGGCTCCACCTGTCCTGGGCAATAAAACACACACCTCCGGCCCATTCCTAGCAGCTCTTAATGCTCTTACAGGACAGTGCATTAAGACAGCAGCTCCATGAATACTCTGAGTCGAAAAGATACATGCACCCCAATGTTCATAGCAGCACTATTTACAATAACCAAAACATGGAAGCAATCTAAGTGTCCATCAACAGATGAATGCATAAAGAAGATGCGGCACATATATACGATGGAATTTTACTCAGCCATAAAAATGAATGAAATAATGCCATTTGCAGCAACATGGATGGACCTAGAGATTGTACTGAATAAAGTAAGTCAGACAAAGACAAATACCATATGATGTCACTTATACGTGGAATCTAAAAAAATGATACAAATGAACTTATTTACAAAACAGAGCCAGACTCACAGACGTAGAAAACAAACTTATGGTTACCAAAGGAGAATGGTGGGGGAGGGATAAATTAAGAGTTTAGGATGAACAGATCCACACTACTAAATATAAAATAGACAACCAACAGGGACCTACTGTACCGCACAGGGAACTCTACTCAGTATCTTGTAATAAAGTATAATGGAAAAAATCTGAAATTTTATATATACATATGAATCACTTTGCTGTATACCAGAAGCTAACACAACATTGTAAATCAACTGTACTTCAATTAAAAAAAAAAAAGATAGTGGCTCTGTTTCCATTCATCGTTGGGTTCATTTTCAGTAACTATTTGTGAACAAATGCATGTGCACATATTGCTAAACTAAAATGTTCTTTTTGAAGTTCACCTTCTAAAAAACCAGATTAAGTTACTCATCGGAATATTTGCTTCTCTCTCACTCCCAGGGAACAAATGTGACATGTGGGAAAAACGGCACGTCCTGTTTGAGGACGCCTGCACACTGGCTGAGAAATACGGCCTCCTGGCTGTCTTGGAGACGTCTGCCAAGGAGTCCAAGAACATCGATGAGGTCTTCGTGCTGATGGCCAGGGAGTTGATGGCACGCCACAGCCTGCCCTTGTACGGGGAGGGTACCCTGGGCAGCCTCCCCCTGGATTCCAGTCCTGTCCTCACGGCCCCGGGGCCGAGGGAGAAGAGCCAGTGCACTTGTTGAGTATGTTCCCCGGGCCGGTGGCACCCAGCAGAGGCCACCTCCGAAACCAGGGGCAGCGGACGGCCTCGTGTCTGCTGAGTAGACCTCGGACCCCAGTGCGGACTTGCAGCTGGTCCTACTCCTTCCTGCCTGGTGGGGGGGCACCCTTTTGCCTCAGTTCACACCAGAGGGGGAAACCCTGACTCTGAGGATGGAGGACACCACTGTTTTTCTTGACTTTTCCTAGGACTCAAGGCCCAGCGGTAGGAGGACAAGATTTGTTCCTTTTCATTTTTCCCTTTTCTATCTCCCCAACCCTTCAGCTGTTTTCTACTGAACTCTGCCTCTCACTTGAAGAAGAGGGTAGTGAAGGAAAGAAGAAAAGAGAAGTAGAAGTAGGAAAGAAGACGGGGGAGAAGATGTCTGGAACATTGCAGAGTGGTTGAAAACAGCGTGGGCGTGGGAAGATGGGGAAAAAGCCTGCAATGATGAACCAGATGCTGTTAACTTCTGCTTCCTGACATTCACACCTCGGGTCTTAGTTTGGGGGGCAAAGCTTTTTGACCTAAAGACCATAAATACGGTCTTGCCAAATGGTCAGGAGCCATGTGATGGAGAGAGAATTAGATTTCACTTTATCCGAGTTGGGCGGATTGGACCACCCTCCTAGGATGAGGGAGATGCCTACAATTTCTTTCCAAAACACCCAATCATCTGCTGGATCAAAAGTCATTTCTGAATTGAAATTAAATTGGCTCATAGACAAATATCAAACCAGTACTGACCTTGCTGTATGGCCGGGGCGTGCTGTGTACCCTCTGGAAGCTGTGAGTCATAACCCTTGTGTCTGCAAAGCTCCCTGATGGTTGCTGCTGAGGGTGTCTTACAATCCTAATAAGAAATGCAAGTGTTGGTCCGGCCACAACATCAGCTCTGAAAGAGGAAATGTCTGTCCGGGGCGCACCCAGGGTGCAGGTGGGTCCCCCCCAGGCATTTCTAGCTGTAGCACTGTTAACTGCAGGCTGAGACCAGCACAAAACAAATAGCCACTAGCCACGTGTGACTGAGTACTTGAAATTGGCTAATTTGAATTTGATGAGCTCTGAATGTAAAATACATACCAGAATTTGAAGACGTATTATGAAAAATAAAATGTAAAGTATCTTCCTAATAATTTTTATATTGATTATATGTTTAAATGATATTTTAGATTAATATTATTCCAGGTTAATAAAATATATATTAACACTTCAGCTGTTTCTTTTTACTTTTTTTAATGTGGCAACTAGAAAATCTTAAATTATGTGTGTGGCTCACACCATATGCCCATTGGACAGTACAATAGAGCAATGCTTCTGTAGTGGAATTCCCCAACCACAACTAGGACAGGGGCCAGGGGATGCTTGTCTAGGATTCCTGACACCCATGGCTGACTGACTGAATCTTTCCAGAAACCCACACTTCACCAAGCTTGCCAGGTGATTCTCCCCACACTAAACCTTGAGAACTACTACCATACAGAGTTTAGGTGAGGATGGGAGTGTAACCACAGAGAATAAATTACATTTAATTCACAGCAATATATATTCATTTTTGAAGCGAACAACTTACCTTTTGGAAACATGAGGGAAATCTATTACAAGCCAGAAATAATAAATGCATCAAAGTAGATTAACCTTTTTTCACATACATATTCTTGTTCTAAAGAAAGGGTTATGTGAAGGAGGAGTTCACAAGGCAGATCAGGAATACACCTGTACCAAGTCACTGGGCAATTTTCAGAGGAGGCAGTGAGCAGACACTCATTAAGAAGGGGAAGGAAAGGAAGGGACTTCCCTGGTGGCGCAGTGGATAAGACTCTGCGCTCCCAGTGCAGCGGGCCTTAGTTCGATCCCTGGTCAGGGAACTAGATCCCACATGCATGCTGCAACTAAGAGTTCACATGCCACAACTAAGGAGCCTGGGAGCCACAACTAAGGAGACGGCCTGCTGCAACTAAGACCCGGTGCAGCCAAATAAATAAATAAATATTTAAAAAAAGAAGAAGAAGAAGGGGAAAGAACACTGACTGGATCAGGGGAAAGTGTCCAGACAAGAGGCTGAGCAGGATATGAGATTAATGGTTCACACCAATGCTCCTCCATTTATCTGCTCATCAGTCTCAACCAATACTCTAAAACCTCATCAGCTTCTAGGATGATGCCCTCTGCGGGTTATCTGGAATTAAAATATTCCTACCAACAGGTTACACACGTGAGAACAAGGTCACCTGAACACCAGCAACCTGTAATTAACCAGCGTGGGCTCCTGTTGAAATGATGGTGCTGGGACAGAAGTACTGGAAAGGGCAAGCGGAGTGGAGCAGCTTCCCTGGGTGAGGGCGCACAAATGTCTGCTCTGAAAAGAGGCACAGGCTTTTCTGAAGCTCAGAGGAGGCTTGTACCACGCTGCGAAGCTCACTCAGGCAGGCGCTGCTTTAGAGCCATGGTCCAGGAAGACTTTGTGGTAACTGAAGCTCGCACTTTTCTCACATCCTCAAAACTGTATAGTTGTTAACAAGGGAATTATATGAAATTCAGTTCCAAAAGGGACATTTTGGAAGAAAAAAAGATTATAGATGTACAAAACAGATAACTAATGAGAACCTACTGTATAGCACAGGGAACTCTACTCAGTGCTCTGTGGTGACCTAAATGGGAAGGAAATCCAAAAAAAGAGGGGGTATATGTATACGTATAGCTGATTCACTTTGCTATACAGCAGAAACTAACACAACATTGTAAAGCAACTATACTCCAATAAAAATTAATAAAAAAAGATTATGAATGTCTCTATTTCGTCTGCCAGTGTCAAGTAGACCTCCATGTATGAGAAAATCTTTCAGTTAATATTTCATTGTTCATAGATTATTCCTGAATCTCTTCCTCACTCTATTACTGAAAAGGTCTATTAGTAGTAACAGTAATAGCACTACTACGGTAATAATAATGGCAAACACATACGGCAATCACTATGTGCCTGGCACTGTACCAGGCTTTTTTTTTTTTTTTTTGACCACGTGGTTTGTGGTATCTTAGTTCCCTGACCAGGGAAGGAACCCGGGCCCCCTGCAGTGGAAGTGCGGAGTCCTAACCACTGGACTGCTAGGGAATTCCCCAAGCATTTCATTTACACTAACTCAGTGCATCCTGTCAACTATTTTTGAAGTAGGTACTATTTGTAACTCCTATTTTAAAAACGAGGCTATGATTGTGTCCATCATCGGATGAATGGATAAAGAAGATGTGGCACATATATACAATGGAATATTACTCAGCCATAAAAAGAAATGAAATTGAGCTATTTGTAATGAGGTGGATAGACCTAGAGTCTGTCATACAGAGTGAAGTAAGTCAGAAAGAGAAAGACAAATACCGTATGCTAACACATATATATGGAATTTAAGAAAAAAATGTCATTAAGAACCTAGGGGTAAGACAGGAATAAAGACGCAGACCTACTAGAGAATGGACTTGAGGATATGGGGAGGGGGAAGGGTGAGCTGTGACAAAGCAAGAGAGGCATGGACATATATACACTACCAAACGTAAGGTAGATAGCTAGTGGGAAGCAGCCGCATAGCACAGGGAGATCAGCTCAGTGCTTTGTGACCGCCTGGAGGGGTGGGATAGGGAGGGTGGGAGGAAGGGAGACGCAAGAGGGAAGAGATATGGGAACATATATATATGTATAACTGATTCAGTTTGTTATAGAGCAGAAACTAACACACCATTGTAGAGCAATTATACTCTAATAAAGAAAAAAAAAGGAATAAATAAATAAATAAAAACGAGGCTCTGAGACACGGAGAGATTAAGGTCACACAGCTAGTAAGTGGCAGAGCCAGGATGCAAACCCAAATCACCTGGCTCCAGAGCCCACTCTTAACAATTATGCTACACTCTCTCTCAGATAATGACCAGTATTGGATTTGGGCTCCATCATGTTAACTCCTCATCAATCTCTACACACACAAAAATACACTCACCGCAAGATAAACTCACAAACACACATTTCAATACCCTTCGAAGTAAAGTTGTGCAGCTCTCTCTATAAAAGAAGCTGAAGGGGGACTCCCCTGGTGGCACAATGGTTAAGAATCCGCCTGCCAATGCAGGAGACACAGGTTCATGCCCTGGTCTGGGAAAATCCCACATGCTGCGGAGCAGCTAAGCCCGTGCGCCACAACTACTGAAGCCCACGTGCCTAGAACACAAGAGAAGCCACCGCAGTGAGAAGCCTGCACACCACAGCACAGTAGATCCTGCTTGCCGCAGCTACAGAAAGCCTGCACACAGCAAGGAAGACCCAACGCAGCCAAAATAAACAAATAAATAAATTTATATAAAAAAATAAAAAGCTGAAGGGGCGAGGAGGCAGTGGGGAAGGGGCAGGGTAGAGAAAGGGTAGCAGGTTGGGTGGATTGCGTGAGTCCTGTTTAACTGTGGGGGAATTACGGAGGAGCTGTGCCTGAAATACACCCAGCCCAGGCTGAATGCTCTGCCTTTTGAACAGGGATGATGTAGAAACTCCAGTTCCATCATATGTAAGGTGACGTGGCTGATCCAGGGCAAACCAGGCTGGCTTCCACCAGCCATTACGACCCAAGGCTTAGATTGAAAGGATGCGGAAGGACTCGGCCAGCGGTACACATCGCAGCTCCCCGCAGGTCGCCTGTAAACCTCCAGATGATTGAGAAGAGGTTCTGGGGATTCACATCACCAAAGGCAATAACAGTGCCTGCTTAATTTCTTTTTATTTTCAATAATATCAGTATAATCTGTTCAAGAGCCTGTGATCAATTATTGAATGAACATGTGTAGATTTTACAATTCACAAACGATTCACTAGTTGGTTTACCACCAGCAGAAGGGGAGCTGCTAAAGTGTTTTTGACATCCTACAGTTTCTTTTGTGTTTATTCTTAACCATATATTGTTTAATTTATACCTAAAAATAATTGCCAAAGACTGGAATGCCAGGAATGCCGAAATTAAAGTACAAGTTAATAAATAGTACAGAATAGGTGGTAATTCTGCAAAATCAACCAAAGTTTGCTCTTCACCTGAATAGAAGAAGTTTCCTTTACCTATCATTTAGACTTGCATTTACTTATTCTTTTTTTTTTTTTTTTAACTTATTCTTACATAGTGTATCAAGATGTCTCTAGAACTTGAAAAACCAACATTTAAAAGAGATCGTAGGGACTTCCCTGGCGGCGCAGTGGTTGAGAATCCGCCTGCCAATGCAGGGGACACGGGTTCAAGCCCTGGTCCAGGAAGAGCCCGTGCTCTGCAACGAGAAGCCACCGCAACGAGAAGCCTGCACACCACAATCAAGAGTAGCCCCCGCTCGCCACAACTAGAGAAAGCCCGTGCGCAGCAACGAAGACCTAACGCAGCCAAAAATAAATAAATAAATTTATTAAAAAAATAAAAGAGATCATACAGTGATAATTATATTCAATCAGTTTTTCATTTTGGGGCAATAAAAATTATCCACACATGATGTGTTAATTTTTAGAAAGTCATGAATAGCCTGAAACCTCATCTAATTTAGAAAAGAAATTTCAATTACAAAAATAAAATTTATGGGCTTCCCTGGTGGCGCAGTGGTTGAGAGTCTGCCTGCTGATGCAGGGCACACAGGTTCGTGCCCCGGTCCGGGAGGATCCCACATGCCGCACAGAGGCTGCGCCCGTGAGCCATGGCCGCTGAGCCTGCGCTCCGCAACGGGAGAGGCCCGCGTGCCACAAAAAAAAAAAAAAAAAAAAAAAGCTCTCACAATGAGGGACTTCCCTGGCAGTCCAGTGGTTAGGACTCTGGGCTCTCACTGCCGAGGGCCTGGGTTCAATCCCTGGTCAGGGAAGGTCAGGGAACTGCTGCATGGAGAGGCCAAAAAAAAAGAGCTCTCACAATGAGAAAGTAGGAGAGAATTAGTTGATGGCTGGAAACGACCAAAGGTTTTTTAAATATTGGGAAGACTACTTCTAGGTATTTAGATTCAGGAATTCTTCATGGATTGTGTGAGACAGTACTGCTAATAATAATGAAAACCTGAAAATAATCTTCAACAATAGGGGATTATTACATAAATTCTACACAACTTTTAAAGGTGTGGTTACTACTATATATAAAATAGATAACTAATAAGGACCTACTGTGTATAGCACAGGGAACTCTACTCAGTACTCTGTAATGGCCTACATGGGAAAAGAATCTAAAAAAGAGTGGGTATATGTGTATGTATTACTAATTCACTTTGCTCTACACCTGAAACTAACACAACATTGTAAATGAACTATACTCAAAAAAAAAAAATTTGTGGTATCATTGTTTAATGGGGTGAAAAATGTTCAACAAGAGGGTAAATAAAAGATTAAAGAGGGACTTCCTTGGTGGCCCAGTGGATAAGAATCCGCCTGCCAATGCAGGGGACACGGGTTCGAGCCCTGGTCTGGGAAGAACCCACATGCCGCGGAGCAGCTAAGCCCGTGCGTCACAACTACTGCGCCTGCGCCTTAGAGCTCACGAGCCGCAGCTACCGAGGCCCGCAACAAGAGAAGCCACAGCAATGAGAAGTCCGTGCACCGCAACAAAGCGTAGCCCCTGCTCGCCGCAACTAGAGAAAGCCCGGGCGCAGCAATGAAGACTCAACGCAGCCAAAAATAAATAAAATTAAATCTTAAAAAAAAAAAAGATTAAAGAAAAAGTGTGATTGTTACAAGCAAAAAAGTATAGATGTACACAGAAAGAAAACTACAGACGATATAACTAGAAGGATATAAACCAACGTGCTATTCCTGGATATATTAGTTTTCTATTACTGCATAACAAATTGCTCCAAACTTAGTGGTTTAAAACAACACGTTTATTATCTCATAGCCTCTGTAGGTTTCTGTAGATGTGCAGGCACAGCTTAGGTGGATTCTCTGCTCAGTCTCACCAGGCTGAAAGCAAGGTGTCAGGCAGGGCTGTGGTTTTCATCTGGGTCTCAGGTTCTTCTTCCAAACTCACTGGTGGTTGGCAGAATTCATTTTCTGTGGTTGTAGGACCGAGGTCCTTGTTTTCCTGTCAGTTCTTTTTTGTTTGTTTCAGCTGTGCTGGCTGGGTCTTCGTTGCTGCGTGTGGGCTTTCTCTAGTTGCGGCGAGCGGGGGCTACACTTTGTTCCAGTACGTGGGCTTCGCATTGCGGTGGCTTCTCTTGTTGCGGAGCACAGGCTCTAGAGCACAGGCTCAGTAGTTGTGGCGCACGGGCTTAGTTGCTCCACGGCATGTGGGATCTTCCTGGACCAGGGCTCGAGCCTGTGTCCCCTGCATGGGCAGGCAGATTCTTAGCCACTGTGCCACAAGCGAAGCCCCTTCCTGTCAGCTCTTAAAGGCTGCTTGCAGTTCCTTGCCACACGGTCCCCACAGGCAATCACGACATGTGTGTTTGCTTTCAGCCAGGCCAGCTGGAGCATCTCTCGCCAATTTCCCTTTGGCAACCAGCCAGTGAAAACTACTTTGATTCACCTTATTAGGTCAGACCTACCCAGGATAAGGTCTCTTTTGCATTATAATGGAACATAATCACAGGAGTGATATCTCCCATCATACAAGTTCCATCCACTCAAAGGGGATGGTATGATATCTGAGCAAGGGTCATTCTAGAGTTTTACCTATCACATTGGGTTCTTTGGGTTTAAAACTTTATTCTTTATGATTTCCTGTTACATTTGTTTAATAAAAAATGTTATTAATAGAAACCTGTGAATAGTTATCATGTAAATGAACACTGTCCCTTAATTTCAGTGCCCGTTTGCCTTTCCTTTTATAATTGTGTTGGTACCAAAATTTGTAATGCACCTGTATCTCAAGCTGCAGTCCAGACTACTGTCTCTGGAAATGACCTTTAGAGTCCCTAAGACTGTAGGTTATGACAGCAGTGTTTTCGGAACTTTGACTATAATCCATATTAAGAAACACAATTTACATTTCTACCCGGTAAGTAAAACGTGTCCTTATCACATGAGATGCACTCTGACATAAATATACCATTCATTTGCTTAAAATGTTGCTTGTGGCCCATAAATTGTTCTCCCCATCCATGAATGGGTTACAACCTGCAGCGAATACCACTGCTCTGGAGCGGAGGTTCCATGTCTCTGCTACTCCTTTACTCCTTTATACCAGCAGTATGATTAGCAAGCAAGCCACCAAATGCACTGATCATCTCAGACACTTAGACTAGATTATAAGCTAGAGGGTAAGAGTTGTGTTTTGCCTATCTTTGAAGTCTGCAGGATTTAAACAAAGCATATCCTCTGTAAGAAACTAAATTTCTTACATTTGAATCTCCTAATGCAAGTAAACAGAACTAGAATAATGACCAAAAAAATCACTCCCCCCAAACCTTGAGGCTTAGGACTCCACAGTGTCAAGAGAGAACAGCTGTTCAAGTCACAAAGGCCAACTGAGGGGATGGTGGTGAGGAAGAGTGTAAATCTGTTACTCAAGTCACCCAGAAAAGTGAGCTGTACCCAGAAAGGAAGCAAATGGCAGCAGATCTGTGTAGACCCAGACGTGGAGTCCAAAGCTACAAGGCTTCCACGGACACACTGCCTGCTGGACACTGGGCTAGTTAACGCCTGCACCTTGGTGTTCTCATTTGCAAAATGAGACAAAAACTGGCCTTAACTACTTACAGGCTTGTGAGGATCAGTTAAGAAAGCTCGAGGGCTTCCCTGGTGGCGCAGTGGTTGGGAGTCCGCCTGCCGATGCAGGGGACGCGGGTTCGTGCCCCGGTCCGGGAAGATCCCACATGCCTCGGAGCGGCTGGGCCCGTGAGCCATGGCCGCTGAGCCTGCGCTCCGCAACGGGAGAGGCCACAACAGTGAGAGGCCCACATACCGCAAAAAAAAAAAAAAGGAAAGAAAAGAAAGCTCGCAAAGTGCCTTATAAAGCATCGTGCAAGTTCTCCCATGATGACAGTGTTATGGCTAGGTGGCACGGACTTCAAATTATGGCACAGATGGCCCAATAATGTGCAAGTGGCTTTAGAAGAGTGACAGCTGAGGTCCCTGTGGGACAGGATTCTGGGGGTGCAGTGACTTCAGGGGAGGGCTAAGTTCTGGTTAGGCTAAGAAGAGGACCGGTTGGGTGTGTCACATTTTACTAAAGTACTGAAACTTAGCAAGATCATCTTGATATATTAGGGCAATCCAATATTATCCCTATAAATGTTACCGACACACTTGCATTGATATTCTTTTCTAAAAGGAAAGAAACTGTTGTAGCTAAGATAGTAAACTGGGCATATCCTGCAGGGTATCAACTGCCACTGATGGTAGGGTTCAGTACGAGGTATCATATGTTCTGCTCTGCCGGCTTCACGGCTTCAGCACGTGTCTTTTGGTCTGAGGGGTGGTGCCCTTTTCCCGCCTTTCAGGTCTCAGCTCAGATGAGCTCTCCCTGGCCAGAGACGAGCCATGCCTTCCATTGAAAGCTCTCATTTTACACCTTTATAGTAGTTATCATAATTTATAATTACCAAAAATAATCACACAATGGGACTTCCCTGGCAGTCCAGCGGTTAAGACTCCACACTTCCACTGCAGGGGGCACAGGTTCCATCCCTGGCTGGGGAACTAAGATGCTGCATGCCGTGTGTTGTGGCAAACAAATAAATAAATAACACAAATATCTCTAACTCCATTAAGAAAAGGACTACAACTATTGTGATTAGGATATCTCATGCTAGGCTACATCGGCAAAGAAACAAAACAAAATAGACTCGCAAATCTCAGCGCATCTCTTGTTCATGCAAAATCTGATTTGGGGTGGAGGGGTTCTCTTCTCCAGTGACCTGGGGACTCAGGATCCCTCTACCTTGTAACTGCCGATTCAGCGGGGGGTGGGGCGGGGGGTGGGGGACTTTCAACATCTCCTTGGCAGGAGGAGGGATGGAGGAGGCATGCAGCACGTGGTCTGGAGGGATGGAGGAGGCATGCAGCACGTGGTCTGGGTCAGTCACATGGTAGCAATTCAACTAAAGTCCTTCCTACATGTTTAAAAACTGTAGTACAAAATCTCATTCTTCTAAAAGAAATTACATATTTTCATTAGTAGTATTTATCACCAAAAATTAGGCAAAAAAGCAAGTAAAGTTTGTAATAATGCTTTTCCTACTAATCATGTCTGTATATGATGTATCAATTTTAAAAGATAAAGTTTATTTATGTTTGTTCATCAGTACAACTTACTTGATCACCTTACAACTTACTTTCCACTGGATTATCTTGAATGGAGGTACCTAAAAGTATTGTAAACATAAATGAATATTTTAAATACTGAAAGTCTTTTACTTAGATTTCTGTATAAAATGACAACTCATTTCTTTAAACAGATGATTTCAACACAGGACTGGTTGTTATGCTGGGACAACATGAAGATCCAGAATTTCAGAGGCTTTTCACCCCCCAGCTGGCGTCCCATGCCCCTCAGAGGTCAGCTGAGCGTTCGCCCCACCTCTCCCTGCAGTGTGACCCAGGCCGGTGGAAACGCCACCTCCTCAGAAATCACGCGTGGCCACAGGCAAGTGGAGAATGAGGAAAACCATGGACCGACTGACTCTTAACTTTCACCTGGAAATGATATCTGTCACTTCCGCTCACATTTCATCAGCTCACGGAAGTTAGATGGGCTCTGCCACTGTGCCGCGCACCCAGAAAGCCGACTTGGACATTTGAAGAGCGTGAATAACGACGACTACAAATACCTTTATCAACAGCATACCTCCTCCCTCCCTCCCCCAAATCTTCGGCAGTATTTGCTTCACTTTTCCTCCAACCTTTAAAAAAAATAATCTGTGAATGTCCACAGGAGTTAGTCACAGATGTAAACATCACTTATTGTTGTGTGGTGGCAGGAAAGACGTTGAGATGGTAGTTTTGTGCAAATGGGAAAGAAGTTTCACTCATCACCGGTGGTCCCCCAACTGCGTGCAATCGGCAAGCACACAGAAAGAGCTCACTTTCGATGTAGGCAGTGACCAGGCAGCAACACGCATTAAGGACAGGCTTATACATAAGCTTCCACTGCCTTTTCTGAGACACAAAGAAAGCTGCTCCAAACATCAACCCACCTAAACTCCAGCAGTAAGCCATTATCACCACCTGGGTCACGCCTAGACCATTCTCCCCACCAGACTCAGACATGCCGCCAACGGCGCAGCTCCTGATGAGCCTCTTCCTACTTTCTGGACACCAAAAAAACCAGAGGCTTGAGTCTCTGGCCCGGCTCAGATCCCCAACACTTCCACCTCGCCTCAGGCTTTCCAGCACCCCTCTGGGAGTACATGCGGTCCCCAGCAAGGCCTCAGCAGCAGCAGCTGAAGGTGAACTTTGGGCACTTCTGGAAGGGAGCAGCTTCAGCTAAAAATCCACCAGAAGGGAGCTTACAGGAACAGACTCCTCAGTGGACCTTCAGCTATGACCATGACTACAACAAGTTGCAATACACACAACCCTAGATGTGGAGACATTTTCAATAGCATTAATTCTTAATATAGATATTACAACTATTAATTCTTAATTATAGATACTAAATTATTTTACAAATAGACACTGTAAAAAGGTTACTGAAGGTCTTCCATTGGAGTGGTGGAAGGGTTTTTATTTTAATAATAAAAAATTTACATAGGGAATTCCCTGGTGGTCCGGTGGTTAGGACTCCACACTTTCACTGCTGAGGGCCCGGGGTTGGATCCCCTGGTCAGGGAACTAAGATCCCACAAGAGACGCGGCACGGTCAAAAAGAAAAAAAAAAAAATCACGTACTAGAATTAGGAACAAAAACACCGTTATTTGCGGGTCTGAAGCAGGTTCAACCAGCACACGGCAACAGAAACTGTCAGTGCCACTGTCCAACAAAGGAGGCCTAAGGGTTAGTCTTAAAAATCCTAAAAAGAAATCTGATGATCCCAGCTGGTAAGGTTTTCCTCTTTACCTCTTTCTCTCTCAAACATTTCTCAGCAGGCTAGATGTTTTAGGAAAGGTGTCAACTTTTCTCAATGAACCTATATCCACAGAAATTTGACTAACTGATGAACTGATCCAAGAGGCGATGAAAGAAAAAAATATGCTTTGACATCTGCACATTTCAAAATGGCTCATTACACAAAACAGAAAGCCAAATTATGGGTTTTTAAAATTGTTTTATTTGGGAAAAGTGCGTCTTACAAAAGGGCAGCTGCAAAATACAGAGACCTCTGCAACAATTACTTGTTTTTGCTTAACGTGAAAGAATGAGTGGTATCCAAGGAATCAAAGCAGTAGATGGACATATCAGGGGCATCTCCAAGTTATTTTCAGGAAATAGAGTAACAGAACGCAAATTTATAATTTCTGATCAAGGAATTCTTCTAACAAGTTAACTTTAGCTTATCTCGTGGATTACCACCTCTCCGTCCCCTTTTAGTGGAAAAGCAGGACTTACTACTGCAAACCAATTACTCCACTACAGGAAACACCTTAGAACATAGTTGTGAATCACACCTGTCTAGCTGCAAAGCTCAGGGACGGAATGAGGCAAACACCCACAAAAACGAACAGAAAAACCCGACAACAAAACCCCTCAAATGAGGACAAAGGTTTGTCAAAAAGTGCCTGGACTAGAAAGTCTAGGAGACCATAAAACATTAAAAACAACTGTGTAACTGAGACCCAGTTTGTGTTAATACATGAGACAACCAGATAGTTTGAACTTCTATGGCTAAGCCCATTTCCCTATTTATATAGACAGAGCTAGCCCCGCTCTATTAACAGCTACCAATATACTGCTTTGTCCTTTAAGATCTATTTGCCAAACGAGGCTGAAACCACTAAACTTGAGTTTGTCCACTAAGGCTACAGACACTGCATCTATGCAGGGATGAGAAGAAGCTTGTTACACACTCACACGTACCAAGTCTATCAGCCCTTGGGAGTCAACTTCCAACTCTGCATTTATTTTATTCCACTATATCTTTATATGTGTTCTTTCACAATTTTCCTATCAGGCTAAACACAGTAAAAATCTCAGCACAGTCGCACCTGGTTCTGGTTACCCAGCAGTAGTACTTGCGTGCAATTAAACAAGAGACCAAAACCACAGAACAAGTGCCCAGGGTGGGGATTACAGGGCAGGGAACAGACATAAAAACACAGATGTGCAGAATTCACCAGAAACCTCAAGCATCCGCCTAAGTCTATAGCAGAAGGCTACATGCCACAGTTCAGATCCTTCACCTATCACCCCAATTCTTGGACCCCACAGCAGGGCCAATGCTGTTACTTTTGAACCTGGGGTCCTCAAAAGTGAGTACTGCAAATCCAGAAATGCTGCCCTTGAACTGTGTGAATCTGGCTGAAAACAGATGACGCAACAAACCTACACTCTAACTGTCTGACAGTTAAATTCATGTTACAAAAAAAACTAACTTTAAGATTTATTTTTGTAACTTTTTTAAACAGAGAAAACAACATACTCCTTGGGGAAAGGTGAGGGATTGAGAAGACAGGCCCTGGGTAAAACTTATTACGACAGCACCTGGAGTTGAGAGGCCTGCCTAGAGGAGAACCACGGGCACTGCCGCCACAAGCGGGGACGGCTGCTGTCTGAGGCTCAGCAGACCAGTTCACACGCCCCGCAAAGCTGCTATAGATCCAAGTCATAAAAATCTTCCAGCTCATCGTGAAACAAGTCCCACTCGTCTTCAGAGTCCGTCAGGTCGTCGTCCCCACCTGCAGCCAAAAGCATAAGCAACATCTCGCCCAGCTCGAAGGTGACAACCTCTTCGTCGTCGTTGTCGAAGGGGTTGCCGTGCTCTCTTTCCTCAATGAGCTCCCAGAAGTGGTTCCTTCGTTGGGCCTGTAAAAAACAGGGCCGTGATAGGGATGGCACTGCCGAGTAGCATCTTCTATTCTCTTGTTTCTAAGGCAAAACGTCCAGCACACCAGAGGGCATGACGAACCAGACTTCTTATTTAGGGTTTCGACTTTACCAATTCCTCCCCTCTGGTTACTTGAGGCCAACAGCTTAGTCTAGAGCTTTAAGCATTCTAGTTTCTCCTCTCACAGCCCTCCCAGTTTGCCGAAGTTGGTTTCCTCCTTTAATGCTCTAGTCTCGTTCCCAGTGTTAATCTTCTCCTTCCCCTACCCCAATCTGTGCGGGACTCAACTGAGAGTGTGGTAGTTCCCCTCCTTTAAAAAAACAGTGAGAGTTACCCGGCATCTGCTTGATGTTCCCACTTTCTGTCTCTGTGGCTCCTCTCTACGGCCATCAGGGTACGCATGCTTGTAAAAACAGTTCCCTCCAAATGGACAGCTCCCGCGTCCTTCATCAAAATACCTGCACGCCTTGTTGCTGGAAAGGAAAATATCGCAACCCTTATTCACAGTGGATTTCAGGTCTGTACTTGACTATCATCCAGGGTTTCTTTAAACGGGGAGGGATAGAACCGGTACGTCTGTTTACATCCCTTCCCAAGGTGTGTTCTTAAACACGTGTGTGCTATTCCATGAAACACTGACTAGAAACGGAAACTGGTCACGTCTACTGTTTAACAGCCCTAGTACCGCAGATCCAGCAGAGACAAAAACCTTCGAGAAAGCCCACACACAGGAACATAGGACAACTGTAACATGGAATCAGGACAAGGCAGACCCCATTCCTGGGGCTTTAGCTCTCTCAGCAGTGCAGACTTCATCGTAACGCAGCCCTCTGGCGTGCACCCCAAGGACTGTGTTATAGCAAGATACAGAACAGGTTAAGTGTTATCAGCGGTGACAAAATAAACTGTACTGGGAAGTAAAAGAAAGGGTAGGAAGGAGGTAGGAGTATATAATGCAGCACTGTTCTTTTCAAAGTGAACCCAAGCGACGTTGGGATCTTAGGTTGAGAAAAGGCTGCAGTGCTCATACCTCATTGCCTCCTTGTATTTCTGAATGAGTTTCTGCTTCTCTTCTTTCTCCTCCACCCAGTACTCACTTGGAATGACAAAGTTAGATGTGATGCGGCATTCTGGGCAGGACCTGGGAAACAATGAACAGGCTGCAATGCAAATTCCCCTTTACAGGCCCACTCTCCTTCAAGGACACACCCTGGTGTGTCACCTCCAGATTTAAAGACTTAACCGAAAGGCAAATGGGCTTTTCCTGAAAGGGTTCCACACACTGGTCACACAACTGACCATTTCTTTTGAGGCAAGACAAACTCCTTTATAAATTCAACTCAATGGCTAGCCAGTTCATTAAAAAAAATAATAATAACTTAGGTTAAAAAAAAAAAAAAAGAAGACATTTCACACAGACTCCTTTTTCTTTCGTTTAAATAAATTTATTTCTTGTAACTTTGCTCTGTTTAGATTATGTCGTTTTTGTTCAGTTATGAGAACAATCTTTAAAGGATGGTGGATTATTGGCTAGCTTAATGGATGGAATAGGAAAGTGGAAAATGTAAAATGTCAGGAAACATACATTCAGAGCTAGATAAGTTTGTTCTCTGAACCTAAACTGGCTAATCCATTAAACACAATCTCCTCAGAAAAAAGCACGAAGATTCTACTAACTGATACATACGGTTTCCTCATTCAAATAAAAGTAGATATACCAACTAATCTAGAAGCTAGCTGAAATACAAAGAAGAAATCCCAATTAGAAGAACCCCCAGTTTCAAGATAAAATGCATGCATTTAAATGCGGTCCATCTGGTTGAAAGTTGGCACAAGATACTAAATTCTTCCCCAAAATAGAAAAGCACAAACGAAGACTGGGGAGGAGCCTCACTTTATGATCTTGCTCTCAAATTGCTTAGCACTCCTCCACTTGCGAATACACTTGAGACAGTAGGTGTGGTTGCAGTTGGAGAGGATCCCGAAGCGGCGCTCGCTGGGGTTGGCTTTTTCATAGACCACCTCCATGCAGATCCCACACACCATGTCCTTGCTGCGCTGCACAGCAAACGAGAGCTCCATGTCCTTCTCATGGGCCTCGATGCAAGACTAGAAAAAGTGGAGAGAGGTGCAATCAAGTCATGGAATCACAACAACTTGACAGCTAAAGACTCCTGTGCAGAGAATCAAACAGTTTGCTCACCAGTGAGTACAGGTGCACCGACATCTGGGGACTTCACGATACTATAAAGTCAAACTCTGAGGACTCAACTTCAGGAACTAAAAAATTACCTAATTTTCTCTGTCCTGCAACTCAACCCCTGCTGTTATTCACACTACAGTTTTTCACATTAAGTTTGTTGATTTTACAGGTTTCTAGATGGAAAATGTAATTAGGATTAAGGCTGTAATTTACAACCTATCAGAAAATAAGGGTGAAGGAAACTAACCTTTATTAGGTGACAATTATGTGCCAGGCATATAATTCACATTCAAAATAAAACAGCTTTATTGAGATATAACTTACATCCCATATAATGCATTCATTCAAAGTGTACAATGAAATGGTTTTTGGTATATGCACAGACCTATACCACCATCACCACAATCAATACTAGGACATTTTCATTACCCCAAAGGGAAACTCCAAACCCACAGTAGTCACTTACTTCCCCCACTCAACACCTGTAGCCCTAGGCAACGACGAACCTGTGGACACGCTTATTCAGGACATTTCATATAAATACACGGCCCTCTGTGACTGCCTTTGTTCACTTCGCACATTTTCAAGGTATCTATGGTGGCACAATATATGATTATTTCATTTTCTTTTTCTTGCTGAGTAATATTCCATCGTATGGAGAGACCACAGTTTGTTTTTCCATTTTCAGGTGATGGACATTTTGGTTGTTTCTGCTTTGGGGCTGTTATGAATAGTGCTATGAACACTCATGTACAAGTTTTTGTGTGGACATCACATATTTTTTATTTTAAATGAGGTATAATTTATATAACATTATATTACACATATTTTAACCTCTTAGAAACATGCTAATTATGGGAAATACAAATAAGCAATAGAAAAGTCACCCACAGTCCCATATAACCAGTTATTTTAGTATATATTTTTATCCTTTTCCTAAACCTTTTTTTAAACATCTTTATTGGAGTATAATTGCTTTACAGTGGTATGCTGGTTTCTGCTGTATAACAAAGTGAATCAGTTCTACGTATACATATATCCCCATATCCCCTCCCTTTTGCGTCTCCCTCCCACCCTCCCTATCCCACCCCTCTAGGTGGTCACAAAGCACCAAGCTGATCTCCCTGTGCTGATATCCCTGTGCTATGCGGCTGCTTCCCACTAGCTACCTATTTTACATTTGGTAGCATATATATGTCCATGCCACTCTCTCACTTCATCCCAGCTTCCCCTTCCCCCTCCCCGTGTCCTCAAGTCGATTCTCTAGTAGGTCTGTGTCTTTATTCCTGTCCTGCCCCTAGGTTCTTCATGACTTTTTTTTTTTTTACACATTCCATATACATGTGTTCACATACGGTATTTGTTTTTCTCTTTCTGACTTACTTCACTCTGTATGACATACTCTAGGTCCATCCACCTCACTACAGATAACTCAATTTCGTTTCTTTTTATGGCTGAGTAATATTCCATTGTATATATGTGCCACATCTTCTTTATCCATTCGTCTGTCGATGGACACTTAGGCTTTTTTTAAATTTTTTAATTTTTTTAAAAAACAATCCCCTGAAGTAGGCACCGCTCTCCCGAATATATACAGGGGTTGAAACTGCTACATCACACAGCCAATACACTGAGAAGGCAGAGGTCAAACCACACCCCACTGCTTCACCACCACCCACAGCCAAAGTGAGTTTATTAAAAGAGATGATTATGATTAGAAGCAAAATCTGCTCCAATAAATATAAGGTTTTTAATACAGGGTCTTCCCAACAACAAAAAAAAATTCATGCAGCAAATAGGCTTAGGAAACCATAGTTTGAAACCTTCATCCATCGTTGATGAGAATGTAAAACAGTGCAGTCACTGTGGAGAAAGTTTGGCAGTCGCTCAAAATATGAAGCATAGAGTTACCATGTGACCCAGCAACTCTATTCCAAGGTAATCAAGACGTATGTCCACCAAAATTTACACACGAATGTTCATGGCATTATTCATAATAGCTGAAACAACCCAAATGGAAAAACAGTGTTGTACAGCCATACGGAGGACTATTACTCAGCCATGAAAAGGAAGGAAGTACTGATACACACTCTAACACAAATGAATCCTGAGAACATCTTGCTAATCTTTTAGCCAGTCACAAAAGGCCACATATACGAAATGTCCAGAACAGGGAAATCCATAGAGACAGAAAGTAGAACAGTTGTTGCCAGGAGCTGGAGGGAGGGAAGAAGGGAGAGCCGTGGAGCTAATGAGCCAGAGGCTTCTTTTCTGGGATAATGAAAATGTCCTAAAATTAGAGAGAACAGTGGCTGCACAACTGCGAGTATATTAAAAACCAATGAAATGTGCATTTTAGAGTAAATTGCATGGAATGTGAATCTCAGAGAAGCTGCTATTTTAAAAAAGAAGAAATAAAAAGGAAAAAGCCCCCAAAGTCTGAGGTTCTAAAGCACAATTTTCTTGATAAAGCAGTCAAGAAGCCTAGGAAGGAGAACATCCCTAACTCAATGATAATCACCATTTAATTCACCAAACGTTTCTTTGAAATGAACTGACAATGTTGTGAAAGGGAAAATATAGTTCCCACACCTATTAACAGAGTATCTTCCTTAAGACTTACTTTTATATGTTGTGATCTTTGGGCAGCATCCATTGGATGGAGGACCTGCAGCCCACACATATCACACGAGTCTCCGTGGAGATACACACAGTTCTCCCCATATCGGCACTCTCCCACCGCAGCATAGGGGCAGAGCTGCTTCTTTGTTTCCACTGCAGTTTGCTCCTTCTCTGATTCTTCCTTGGTCACTGAGCCCTGCAGGGGTGCTTCAGTGGAGGAAGGGGCAGCTGAAAACGTTTAAGAGTGTGGTAAAGGTCCAAAACGGATAAGGCAGGTACATGAACTATAAATAAGGTAACTGAGAAACTAACTGAAAAGAAAAAAATGAAAAGAACTTCAATTAAACTCCAAAGCAGTCTATTGAACTAATTCCCTTACTCTTGAAAGAAATGAATTTCTTCTGATACTGACATTTCCAAGATTAGCCTTGTTTTTAAATTTTTTAAAAAAACCTTTTTACGTATTTCTTGTGCAACTGTACTGATTAAAGGAGAGAGGTTTGGGACTTCCCCGGTGGCACTGTGGTTAAGAAATCCGCCTGCCAATGCAGGGGACACAGGTTCGATCCCTAGTCCGGGAAGATCCCACATGCTGCGGAGCAACTAAGTGTGTGTGCCACAACTACTGAGTCTGTGCTCTAGAGCCCGTGCTCCGCAACAAGACAAGCCACCTCAATGAGAAGCCCGCGCACCACAATGAACAATAGCCCCGTGCGCAGCAATGAAGACCCAATGCAGCCAAAAATGAAAAATTTTTAAAAAGAAAAAAAAGGGAGAGCAAGCGGCTTCAGTTTTTCAAAACATTCTAAATTCATTACTATTGGGATTCCAAAAGTTTCTTTCACTCCATCTGTTAAGTCTTAGGTAACCTAATTTAAGAGTATTAAGATTAGACTAAATATGAAGATTGGAAGCAGGAAGCTTGTGAAAACTCAGCTAATTGATAAACTACTCTCTATCCCCCGGACTTGTTTTTATTCTTCAAAATACTCACTACGGCCACAGTAGGGCTGCCCAGGAACAAACTCAATGGCGTTCACCCAGTCTTCTGAACCCGCTCCTACAGTTGAAAAGTTTGAATTTCTTGCCTCAGCTTCGCCCATATTCACTTCAACAATCGGTCCAACTACTGATGAGAGACTTGAGGAAGCAGCAAGGGCTGACTTTGCAGTTAGATCTGTAGCAGTTGCTTCTTCCTGTTTCAATGGCTTGCTGTGTTCATATCTTAAAAATAAAATAAAACAAAATTTAAAAAGTCGGCAGTCACTGTCTAACCAGAAGCCTCTAGATGGAATATATTCCCTATCCTGTCCTTCGGTTCTTTTCAAACTACTGTGCCTATGAATCACGTGGAAAACTGTTAAAAGGCAGATACCTAATTTCTAAGTCTGGTGCAGCCCGGAGTTTTGCATGTCTAAGCAGCCCTCACACGTGCCACTGCTGCTGCTCCAGGGAGGGACCAGTGTGAGCAGCAAGGCCATGAACCAGGGGTCAGCAAACTTAGAGTCAAATACACACAGATTCGGGGCTCTGCAGGTCATACTGCCCATGTTACAACTATTCAACCCTGCAGCTGTGGTTCAGAAGTAGCCATAGGGGGCTTCCCTGGTGGCGCAGTGGTTAAGAATCCGCCTGCCAATGCAGGGGACATGGGTTTGAGCCCTGGTCCAGGAAGATCCCACATGCCGTGGAGCAACTAAGCCCGTGCGCCACAATTACTGAGCCTGAGCTCTAGAGCCCGTGAGCCGCAACTACTGAAGCCTGCGTGCCTAGAGCCCGTGCGCCGCAACAAGAGAAGCCACCGCAGTGAGAAGCCCGCGCACCGCAACAAACAGTAGCTCCCGCTTGCCACAACTAGAGAAAGCCCGCGCGCAGCAACAAAGACCCAACACAGCCAAAAATAAATAAATAAAATTAAAAAAAAAAAAAAGCAGCCATAGGCATTATCTAAATGACAATGCGTGCTGTGTTCCAGTAAAACTTTACAAAAACAGCCTTTGGTCAGGTTTGCCCTACAGGCCATATAATTCACCTACCCATGCTGTAGAACATCTATTACCCTTCAAATTCCACTCTAATTAGGAGTTTCAGACAGTTGACTACAGTTCCCAGGGCAAGTCTGCTAAAGAGATTGTGCAGCCAAAATTAACACTGATCAAGAAAGCAAGGCTGACACTCAAATTCAACAAGTAAACACGTGAAACATTTTACCAACACATAAAATTCCCCCAATATTAAAACGCAGAGATAGTATTTACAAAATATGCAGTATGTATTTTCTTTTCCCACATCCATCCATTCACCTAATTTTCTTTTTTAAATTCTTACCCCACGCATCTCCTGATTGCTTTTCATCTGTAAAATTATCATTGACCCTTATCCCCAAATACAGAAAAAAACTGTTTATTTCCTTTAAGAAGCACCTTGCTGCCTGAGAAAATCCTCACAATTCTTTGAGCATTCTATGCCGAGAGATTCACCCAGACACAATAAATTATGAATGCAGTATATAAACTGTGTTATATAGTATGTATCCAGCAGTTGTTGTAATTAATTAGTTAACTGGGCAGTACTAACCATAGATCATCTGTGTTATAGGTGTCTGGGTTTACATCTAAAGAAGAGGTAAAACTTTAACTAAAGACTGTCCTTTAGCTTATGGCAAACATTTGCTGAGCTGGTCTTTATCCTTATATTATCTCAAATCTTCCTATTTCCTACTCCTGAGCATTAGGTAACCTACTCTGCTTTGCAGTACAAGTAATCTGAGTATCCTGATATCAGCTACAAAAGCCAGTGCGCTTATCCCACAGACTGGAATTATGCCAGCTGAAAATATGCTCTTTCACTTGCACCACCTCACTTCATCATCAAAAAACTCTGAGAAAGTATTCTTTCGTTTTATAGATGACGTGTAAGTAGTGCTCTAGGTCTAATGTGACTCCAAAGCCACCCTGTAAAAGAGAGCAGTCATTAGCCGTATCTAGCTGTTTATACTTAAATAACATTTAAAACTCAGTTCCGGGGCTTCCCTGGTGGTGCAGTGGTTGAGAGTCCACCTGCCAATGCAGGGGACACGGGTTCGTGCCTCGGTCCGGGAGGATCCCACATGCCACGGAGCGGCTGGGCCCGTGAGCCATGGCCGCTGAGCCTGTGCGTCCGGAGCCTGTGCTCCGCAACGGGAGAGGCTGCAATAGTGAGAGGCCCGTGTACCACAAAAAAAAAAAAAAAAAAAAAAAAAAAAAAAACAGTTCCTAAAAAAAAAAAAAAAAAAAAAAAAAAAAAAAAACTCAGTTCCTTGGTCCTGGCACTAGCTACGTTTTCAAGTGTTCAATAAGTAGTCACACGTAACTAGGGGGTCACCTTTTTGGGCATTCACACTATCACACAAAGTTCTATTAAACAGCACTGCTCTGAAGTTTGTTTCAGAGCCTTAAGGAACCTTAGAAATCTATCCCCAGATCCTCACATTTTAACTGCTTTCACCGCCTTTAAGTTAGAAAAGAACCCAGGTTTCAGAATTAAGACAGGCTCGAATTTAAAATGCCAGCTTCACCGACAGAGAAAGCCTTCAGGGCTTTGGGAAAGCTTTAAAGGATTAAATAAAACTAAATGTCAAGATACATAAAGGGTCTAAGAAATAGATATGACACCCATATTTTAGTTCTCTTTCTTTCTCCTTTGCCATATTCATTTCAAGAATTTCAGGGTAAATGACTCAAAAAACTACTTAAAAGATAGGACTCGAATGCTTATCACCATCTATCAAATTGCAAATACTACCAAGTTTTTGAAAGGAGTGCATTTTGGTTTTAAGGAAAATTTACCAAGGAATCAATAAGGTATAAATAAAAATTCTGAAAGCACAGAATATTAGCAAGAAAGTTCACATTTGTAAATAGTGCAGAATATATCTATATAAAATACACTTCTGAAGTAAAATTTTGTGAGTAAACGCTAGGAAAGGTAGAGCACAAATAAGAAAGAATAAAGCAAGGAAGAAAAAGACAAAGGCAAAAGCAATACTCCCATTTTGAAAGGAGTTTACTAAAAACTAACGGTTCAGTGAAGCATGGAACTCTTCGTGGAAAAGGGACTGGGCCCCGTACGGCCCTCAAGTCAAACCCAACGGGAGCTAGGAATGGTTTTGGCATTTTTAAATAGTTGGAAAAAAGATAATTTTGTGACACGAAAAGTAATTGAAATTAAAATTTCAAGGACTTCCCTGGGGGGGCCTCTGCACTCCCAATGCAGGGGGCATGGGTTTGATCCCTGGTCGGGGAACTAAGATCCCGTGTGCCACACAGCATGGCCAAAAACAAAATTAAAAATAAATAAATAAAATAAACTCTCTCTCAGAAATGTTTAAATTAATTAACTAATTAATTAAATAAAATTTCAGTGTCCCAAAATAAAGTTTCATTGGAACACAGTCACACCTATTAGCTTATGTATTTACCTAGGGCTGTTTTTGTGCTACAAGAAACCGTATGGCCTGCCCAGCCACAAATATTAATTCTCTGGTCCCATACTGAAAGTCTTCCAGGCCCCGTTAAAGAGAATCCTCACATCTATTGGATTCAGTCCATGACAGTGGCTTTGTAAAGTTATTAATTCTTTAAGAAATTAACACAGAATTGCCGATCCTTTAAGCCACAGTGGTAAGTTAATACTGAGGCAACACTGAAACTAATATTGAGTTTTTCTTTCACATCGTGCAAAGAATACTTTGATACAGTATCAGTTTCTATCTAAGGAAGTTTAATCCAGTTTTCTTCTACCTCTACACTTCTCCCTCTGGTTGGCTTGCAACTCCCCACCCCCATCATTCTGAGCTTTGATATCTGCCTTTAAAGATGTTAACTTATGGGATTTGGTAGGTCTATAGGGCAAAAAAAAAAATCCCTCCAAAGGGGAATTCCCTGGTAGTCCAGTGGTCAGGACTCCAGGCTTCCACTGCAGGGAGCATGGGTTCAATTCCTAGTCAGGGAACTAAGATCCCGCATGCCTCCTGGTCACTCCAAAGGAAACAAGATCTACCATAACAATGGTTGTCAACCAAGGCAGTCCTGTCCCTTTCCCAAGTGGGTGTTCAGAAACAATGACCAGGAGTTCTAATGGCACTTACTCAGTGGGGGCAAAGGATGCTACATCTGCAACAGTCCTGAGCAACAAAGAACTGGCATCACTAAATAACAGCACCGCATTATGCAACACGGATGCAATACTTCTGCAATACGGATGCAGCAATACTTCTGCAATACGGATACAGCAACACTTCTGCAACACAGATGCAGCAACACTTCTGGCCTATTGGAACTAGGATATCATTTCATTATAAACTATTCCCTTCATGAGGAGTTAAACTACTCAAAATCCCTGGGCATTGGCCAAGTTGCATAAAAAGATCTCTACATAGTAAGAGTGAAAAGTAGGCTTAAGCCCCCAAGTACAATTTTAATGAGGAAACAGTCTTGGATCTTGGAACAAGCCACTCCATGAGATTCCTTCCTTAGCTAATCTATAATCAAGCTCTTAATAATCACCTATATCAGCCTGTCCCAAACAATTATCACCAAACTTTCCTTTCAGGTAGACTATTGGGATGTAGGTTTCCCTAACTCCTTTCACTTTACCCTAAGAGCACTAAACCCAGCTCAAATCAGGATCATTCCCCAAAAACGGAGCTGTATACCCTTACTAAAGAGAAAACTGCTGACCAACACATGGAGCCTAGGCCTTAGCTCGGATTTCTTCAATTTACCCCCTTATTTCCCAGTTATATCACCTCTATGGTCCAATCATGAGTACCTCTTCTGAAATAAGAGGCTCATCTGTTAACAGCCATAATTTTCCACAATCTATCACACAGTATATTGTTCTCCAAGTCTCTCTGCTGCACACCTTAGAGCCCCGTGTCCACTCTTGCTTACATTCAATTCCTCTCTCCCTATAGTTTACAAGGATTCTCAACTGACTGCCTAGTCAAGGAATTACGTTGGTTTAAAAATCCTGCAGAGGAGTTGGAGTCAAGATGGCAGTGTGGGAAGACGCAGAGTTAGCGTCTCCCCACAACTAGGGCACCTGCTGGCCGCTGGTGGTGAGCTCTAACACTCAAGGAGACAGGAGGAACCCCAAAGTGAACCGGTAGGACATAGGGAGACTGACGGCAGGAGAAGTGGAGGCCAGACAGGGTCGGTGCCCCTGCGGGCAGGGAGATCAGGAGAGGCAGGCGGGAGGGGCCCTCCAGGAGGAGGGGAGGGCGTTTTCCCGCCCACTCAAGCCCAGGAAGCCTGCTGGGCTCCCAGGTGAGGTTCCCGGCGCTCTGAGACCAACCTCTGCTCCTTGAGCCTAAGCCGCACCCCCCACAGTCCCCAAGGCCTTTTCCAGCACTGTGGGTCCTGAGCACTGGCCCCGCCCACTGCCCAAACCTTCCCCTTGCTTGGGCCCCACTCTCCACAGCGAAGGCCTTTCTCCCCTCCCCCCAACTTTTTCATTTCCCTCGTTTTTGTTTTTAACTATTGTGATACTGATGCACCTTCTGGTTGTTGACTCATCTATATTTTATTTTTATATTCTTCCTAAAATATCTGTTAATTTCCTAGACTAATTTTATTTTTTACTATATTATTGGGGTTTTTTCTTTTTTTTTTGCCACCCCAGGCAGCCTGCGGCATCTTGGTTCACGAGCCTGGAGTCGGGGTGAAGCTCCTGTGGTGGGAGTTCCAAGTCTGAACCACTGTACTAACAGAGAAACTCAAACCCAGGAAATATTCATCAGAGTGAGGCCTCGCGGCGTCTCTCTTCTCAGCAACAAAACCCAGCTCTACCCAATAGCCTACAAACCCCAGTGCTGGAAGCCTCAGGCCAAACAACCAGTAAGACAGGAACATAATCCCACTCAAAAAAAAAAAAAAAAGGAGAGAGGGAGAGAGAGAGAGAGAGCAAAAAAATATATCACAGATGAAGAAGCAAGGTAAAAACCTACAGGACCAAATAAATGAAGAGGAAATAGGCAATCTACCTGAAAAAGAATTCAGAGTCATGATAGCAAAGATGATCCAGAATCTCGGAAACAGAATGGAGGCACAGACTGAGAAAATACAAGAAATGTTTAACAAAGATCTAGAAGAACAAACAGAGATGAACAACACAATAAATGAAATGAAAAATACACTAAAAGGAATCAGTAACAGATAACTGAGGCAGAAGAAGGAATAAGTGAGCTGGAAGACAAAATGGTAGAAATAACTTCCGAGGAGCAGAATAAAGAAAAAAGAATGAAAAGAATTGAAGACAATCTCAGAGACCTCTGGGACAACACTAAAAGCACCAACATTTGAATTATAGGGGTCCCAAAAGAAGAAGAGAAAGAGAACGGGTCTGAGAAAATATTTGAAGAGATTATAGTTGAAAACTTCCCTAACATGGGAAAGGAAATAGTCACCCAAGTCCAGGAAGCACAGAGAGTCCCATACAGGACAAATCCTAGGAAGAACACACCAAGACACATATTAATCAAACTAACAAAAATTAAATTCAAAGAAAAAATATTAAAAGCAGCAAGGGAAAACAAAAAGTAACATACAAAGGAATCCCCATAAGGTTATCAGCTGATTTTTCAGCGGAAACTCTTCAGGCCAAAAGGGAGGGGCAGGATATACTTAAAGTGATGAAAGAGAAAAACCTACAACCAAGATCACTCTAACCAGCAAGGATCTCACTCAGATTTGATGGAGAAATCAAAAGCTTTTCAGACAAGCAAAAGCTAAAAGAATTCAGCACCACCAAACCAGCTTTACAACAAATGCTAAAGAAACTTCTCTAAGCGGGAAACACAAGAGAAGAAAAAGACCCACAAAAACAAACCCAAAATGACTAAGAAAATGGTAATAGGAACATACATATCGGTAATATCCTTGAATGTGAATAGATTAAATGCCCCAACCAAAAAACATAGACTGGCTGAATGGATACAAAAACAAGACCCATATATATGCTGTCTACAAGAGACCCACTTCAGACCTAGGGACAAGTACAGACTGAAAGTGAAGGGGTGGAAAAAGATTCCATGCAAATGGAAATCAAAAGAAAGCTGGAAAAAAAAAAAAAAGAAAAAGAAAGCTGGAGTAGCAATTCTCATATCAGACAAAACAGACTTTAAAATAAAGACTATTACAAGAGACAAAGAAGGACACTACATAATGATCAAGGGATCAATCCAAGAAGATGTAACAATTATAAATGTTTATGCACCCAACATAGGAGCACCTCAATACATAAGGCAAATGCTAACAACCATGAAAGAAATAGAAAGTAACACAGTAATAGTAGGGGACTTTAGCACCCCACTTACACCAATGGACAGATTATCCAAACAGAAAATAAATAAGGAAACACAAGCTTTAAATGACACAACAGACCAGGCAGATCTAATTGATATTTATCCACCCAAAAGTGGCAGAATATACTTTCTTCTCAAGTGCACATGGAACATTCTCCAGGATAGATCACATCTTGGGTCACAAATCAAGCCTCGGAAAATTTAAGAAAACTGAAATCATATCAAGCATCTTTTCTGACCACAACACTATGAGACTGGAAATCAATTACAAGAAAAAAACTGTAAAAAACAAAAATACATGGAGGCGGGCTTCCCTGGTGGCGCAGTGGTTGAGAGTCCACCTGCTGATGCAGGGGACACAGGTTCGTGCCTCAATCCGGGAAGATCCCACGTGCCGCGGAGCGGCTGGGCCCGTGAGCCATGGCCGCTGGGCCTGTGCGTCCGGAGCCTGTGCTCCACAACAGGAGAGGCCACAACAGTGAGAGGCCCGCGTACCGCAAAAAAAAAAAAACAAAAAAACATGGAGGCTAAACAGTGCGCTACTAAATAACCAAGAGATCACTGAAGAAATCAAAGAAATTTAAAAATACATAGAAACAAATGAGAACGAAAACACCACGACCCAAAACCTATAGGACACAGCAAAAGCAGTTCTAAGAGGGAAATTTATAGCAATTCAATCTCACCTCAAAAAACAAGAAAAATCTCAAATAAACAATCTAACCCTACACTTAAAACAACTAGACAAAGAAGAACAAAGAAAACCCAAAGTCAGTAGAAGGAAAGAAATCATAAAGATCAGAGCAGAAATAAATGAAATAGAAATGAAGAAAACAGTAGTAAAGATCAATAAAACTAAGAGTTGGTTCTTTGAGAAGATAAACAAAATTGAAAAACCTTAGCCAGACTCATCAAGAAGAAAAGCGAGAGGACGCAAATCAATAAAATTAGAAATGAAAAAGGAGAAATCACAACTGACACTGCAGAAGTACAAAGGACTACAAACAACTACATGCCAATAAAAAGGACAACCATGAAGAAATGGACAAATTCTTGGAAAGGTATAATTTTCCAAGACTGACCCAGGAAGAATTAGAAAAGATAAACAGATCTATCACAAGTAATGAAATTGAAACTGTAACGTAAAATCTTCTAACAAACAAAAGTCCAGGACCAGACGGCCTCACAGGCGAATTCTATCAAACATGTAGAGATCCTTCTCAAACTCTTCCAAAAAAACTGCAGAGGGAGAAACACTCCCAAATTCCTTCTACGAAGCCACCATCATCCTGATAACAAAACCAGAAAAAGATATCACAAAAAAAGAAAATTATAGACCAATATCACTGATGAACACAGATGCAAAAATCCTGAAGAAAATACTAGAAAACAGAATCCAACAACACATTAAAAGGATCATACACTATGAACAAGTGGGATTTATCCCAGGGAGGCAGGGATTCTTCAATATACGCAAATCAATCAATGTGATACACCACATTAACAAATTAAGGAATAAAAACCATATAATCATCACAATAGATGCAGAAAAAGCTTTTGACAAAATTCAACACCCATTTATGATAAAAACTCTCCAGAAAATGGGCAAAGAGAGAACCTACCTCAACATAATAAAAGACACATATGACAAACCCACAGCAAGCGTCATACTCAATGGTGAAAAACTGAAAGCATTTCCACTAAGATCAGGAACAAGACAAGGATGTCCACTCTCGCCATTCTTATTGAACATAGTTTTGGAAGTCCTAGCCATAGCAATCGAAGGAAAAGAAATAAAAGGAATATAAATTGGAAAAGAAATAAAACTGTCACTGTTTGCTGATGACATGATACTATACATAGAGAATCCTAAAGATGCCACCAGAAAATTACTAGAACTAATCAATGAATTTGGTAAGGTTGCAGGATACAAAATTAACACACAGAAATCTCTGGCATTCCTACACACCAACAATGAAAAATCAGAAAGAGAAATTAAGGAAACACTCCCATTTACCACTGCAACAAAAAGAATAAAATACCTAGGAATAAACCTGCCTAAGGAGGTAAAAGACCTGTACTCAGAAAACTATAAAATACTGATGAAAGAAATCAAAGATGACAGAAAGAGATGGAGAAATATACCATGTTCTTGCATTGGAAGAATCAATATTGTGAAAATGACTATACTAGCCAAAGCAATCTACAGATTCAATGCAATCCCTATCAAACTACCAATGGCATTCTTCACAGAATTAGAACAAAAAATTTTACAATTCATATGGAAACACAAACACATATGGAAAATGACTATACTAGCCAAAGCAATCTTGAGAAAGAAAAATGGAGCTGGAGGAATAAGGCTCCCTGGCTTCAAACTATACCACAGAGCTACAGTAATCAAGACAGTATGGTACTGGCACAAAAACAGAAATATAGATCAATGGTACAAGATAGAATGCCCAGAGATAAACCCACGCACACATGGGCACCTAATTTACAATAAAGGAGGCAAGAACATAGATTGGAGAAAAGATGGCCTCTTCAATAAGTGGTGCTGGGAAAACTGGACAGCTACATGTGAAAGAATGAAATTAGAACACTACCTAACACCATACACAAAAATAAACTACAAATGGATTAAAGACTTAATATAAGACCGGACACTATAAAACTCTTAGAGGAAAAACATGGGAAAAACACTCTTTGACATAAACCACAGCAAGATCTTTTTTGACCCACCTCCTAGAGTTCGGGAAATGAAACCAAAAATAAACAAATGGGTCTTAATTAAACTTAAAAGCTTTGCACAGCAAAGGAAACCATAAACAAGACAAAAAGACAACCCTCAGAATGGGAGAAAATATTTGCAAATGACACAACAGACAAAGGATTAATCTCCAAAATATACAAACACCTCAATATCAAAAAACAAACAATCCAGTTAAAAAATGGGCAGAAGACCTAAATAGACATTTCACCAAGGAAGACGTACAGATGGCCAAGAGGCACATGAAAAGATGCTCAACATCACTAATTATTAGAGAAATGCAAATCAAAACTACAATGAGGTATCACCTCACACCAGTCAGAATGGCCATCATCAAAAAATCTAGGGAAAAAACCAAAACTCTAGAAACAATAAATGCTGGAAAGGGTGTGGTGAAAAGGGAACCCTCCTGCACTATTGGTGGGAATGTAAATTGATACAACCACCAAGGAGAACAGTATGGAGGTTCCTTAAAAAACTAAAACTGGAACTACCATATGACCCAGCAATCCCACTATGGGGCATATACCCTGAGAAAACCAAAATTCAAAGAGACATGCACCACAATGTTCACTGCAGCACTATTTACAGTAGCCAGGACATGGAACCAACCTAACTGTCCACCAACAGATGAATGGATAAAGATGTGGCACATATATACAGTGGAACATTACTCAGCCATAAAAAAAAAATTTGAGTTATTTGTAGTGAGGTGGATGGACCTAGAGTGTGTCATACAGAGTGAAGTTAAGTCAGAAAGAGAAAAACAAATACCGTATGCTAACGCATATATATGGAATCTAAAAAAAAAAAAAAGGTACTAATGAACCTAGTTGCAGGACAGAAATAAAGAGGTAGACATAGAAAATGGACTTGAGGACATGGATAGGGTGGGAGGGCAAAGTTGGGGCAAAGTGAGAGTAGCGTGGACATATATACACCACCAAATGTAAAATAGTTGGCTGGTGGGCTTCCCTGGTGGCGCAGTGGTTGAGAGTCTGCCTGCCGATGCAGGGGACGCGGGTTCGTGCCCCGGTCTGGGAAGATCCCACATGCCGCGGAGCGGCTGGGCCTGCAAGCCATGGCCGCTGAGCCTGCGCGTCCGGAGCCTGTGCTCTGCAACGGGAGATGCCGCAACAGTGGGTAAAATAGTTGGCTGGTGGGAAGCAGCAGCATAGCACAGCGAGATCTGCTTCGTGTGCTTTGCGATAACCTAGAGGGGTGGGATAGGGAGGATGGGAGGGAGGCTAAGAGGGAGGGGATATGGGGACATGTGTATACATATGGCTGATTCTCTTTGTTATGCAACAGAAACTAACACAGTATTGTGAAGCAATTATACTCCAATAAAGATTTTGTTAAAAAAAATCTTGCAGAGACCATCCACTACAAAGAATCGCTCATTCACAGTAGGATGGATTTCTAACACCTATTGCCCTTTTTAATATTGTGACTGACTACAAGAGACATATCTGGGTTTTTTAGTTTTGGGGGTTTTTTTTGAGGAGTGTCGTATCAGTTTTTTCCTTCTAGCAATATTGCAATGAAAAACATTAGCAGAGAGCAAAATGACCACTAAACTCAGATACCAGGGGTTCCATTTCTGGGATCCTTCCTACAGTCACATGGAAAGAATCTTGTATTTCTTCTCTACCCTTAGTAGATTTCCTAAGTAAAACAGATGTGAGATAGCCTAACATCAATATCCCACCCGTCAATAATTTCTTAGTCTTTTGAACTCTAAGCATTTGAACCCAATAGCTGACACAATTCTTTTCTGATAACAGGATGCTAAAATTGGCTATGACACTATCAAAATATCTTGCCTAGTGTGATCATTTAAAATATGCCTGGGACTTCCCTGGTGGCACAGTGGTTAAGATTACGCCTGCCAATGCAGGGGACACAGGTTAGAGCCCTGGTCCGGGAAGATCTCACATGCTGCGGAACAACTAAGCCTGTGTGTCACAACTACTGAGCCTGCGCTCTCGAGCCCACAAGCCACAACTACTGAGCCGTCATGCCACAACTACTGAAGCCCACGTGCCTAGAGCCCGTGCTCCACAACAATAGAAGCCACCATAATGAGAAGCCAGCACGCCGCAATAAAGAGTAGCCCCCGCTCACTGCAACTAGAGAAAGCCCGCACAGCAACGAAGACCCAACACAGCCAAAAAGAAATTTTTAAATAAATTTTTAAAAAAACCTTAAAATATATAAAATAAAATATGCCCAAAATTCTTTAACAGTCCTCCCCCCTTCAACAGGTGGAGGCCAATTTCTTTCCCCTTGAAGGTGGGCTGGACTTAGTGACTCGCTTGTAATAAACCGAATATAGTGGAAGTGACAGTGTGTGACTTCTGAGACTAGATCATAAAAAGGTATTGTGGCTTCGTCCTTGCTGTCTCTCTTGAATCACTTACTCTGGGACAAGTTAGTGTGAGGACACTAAAGCAGCCCTAGGGAAATGTCCACGAGGCGAGGAACTAAGGCCTCCCATCAACAGATGTGTGAGTGAGCCACCTTCCAAGTGGTCTTCCGGGCCCCACTGAGACTTCAGATGATGGCAGCCCTGGCTGAAATCTTGGCCGCAATCTCTCGAGAGTCTCCAAGCTAGAACCACCCACTCAGCTAAGCCACGCCAAGATTCCAGACTCCAGAAACTATGAGATAATAAATGTTTACCATTTTCAAGCTGCTGAATTTCAGGGTAACTTGTTTAACATCAATAGATAACTAATAATAATTAAAAAATAGATAACTAATACACTTAGATATTTTCTAAACTGAGAAGATAAAGAAAAGCTCTAACTGGGACTTCCCTGGTGGTCCAGGGTTAGGTCTCAGCACTTCCACTGAAGGGGGTGCGGGTTTGCTCCCTGGTCAGGGAACTAAGATCCCACGTGCCGCGCAGTACAGCCAAAAAGAAAAAGAGAAGAAAAGCTCTACCCAATTGCTAGCAGAGCCCACAGAACCCACTACTGCTGAACTGCAATTTAACCAATTCAATGAATGATTATAGAGATTACTTAATAACTAATCCCTCTTGATTTTCCACGTTCTGAGATAGATACTAGAGACTGCTCTGAAGCATTTTCTGTAAATCTTGGCTTAAAATTTAGTCTTGCGAACTCAAGTGATTTATGAAAATTTAGTTGGAATGAGAAGCCCTCTTAACTAGTAACCTAATACACTGTTCCAAATGCCTATGATATCATTTTCTCTCCATAATTCATACTAATAGAGAACTGAAACTAGTCCCAACTGGTCAAATATGAACCTTATTCTTGGTCTTTAAGAGGAAATGCCATTAACAAACATGCCTTCACCACACCCTATTCCTAGGTTTGCCAGAAGTTGCTCCTCAGGCACTATTTAAATTTAGGACTGTATTATAAACTCATTTTTTAAATGTAATACATTCCCTCCAAGAGAGAGATGTCAGTGTGCTAACATTTCTAATGAGCACTTTTTAAAGTACTATTTTAGGGAATTCGCTGGCCATCCAGTGGTTAGGACTTGGTGCGTTCACTGCCATGACCCGGGTTCAATCCCCGGTTGGGGAACTAAGATCCTGCAAGCTGTGAGGCATGGCAAAAAAAAAAAAAAGGACTATTTTAAATCTGTTATTTACAATGTTGTTGGAATTATGTATTTTCCTCCCACTTTTTTCTGCCAACCTCTCCATCCACCCCTGAACAAAACTGAATTGGAAACAAATTCTTACCTGCAGCGGTCTCCGTAAATACAGTACCCTCGCTGAAAATACTTGCACACTACACCATATGGACTGTCAGAGAGGTCATGTGAGTATCGACAGTTATCTCCTTCCTTACAAACCCCATGCATGAAATACCTGTGAGACAAAGAACCACAAGTTGGTTTATAAGTCAGTACTCAAAGAATTCATGACCATTATATTCTAATAACACAGGAGCACTATATACTAGTACTTTATTCTACTGTTATAGTCTATCTACACAAACACGAGAAATGAACACAAAGAAAGTAGAACTAGACTGTATGACCATAAAATTATCCATGATGGTACTACAGGAAGGTTGCCTATAGATACAGACACCAATTTAAACTTTGAGGTCATCATTAATCTTGTCTCTACGGGTTAAGTCTGACTACTGCTCTCATTTTACAGTCCTACAGAGGTAGCTTCTTGTTTTCCACTAACTTCAGCCATAATGGCAGCTCTATCTGCAAAAAAATCAAAGATAAGCAAGAAACAACGTAAACCTGAACGGGTCAGACTACTGTATATGTTTCAATTCTTTGAGAAACCATTTTAATTCTTTAAAAGCCACATGTGAAAATACAAGTAAAATTTGTTGCAAAGGTAGAGGCAAAGGGAAATCACTTTCTGTCCTTCATTTAGCAGACTCTTGTTCTGAAGGAGAACATGTGTACCTAACTAGCAGTTTCCAAAAACCAAGTATCAGAGAATGACTCAGTTTCTAAGACGACCTGGGAATTTGCTACAAGTGCAACTTCTGAGACCTCACCACAGACCAACTAAACTGGAAATGGGGTGGGGGGCCAAGCAGCAATCTGTAAGTAACTAGGTGGATCAGGGAAGTGATAAGGGGCTTTACTTTTTGTAGATAATCCTGATCTTGTAAAGCGGGTAGAACTACCACCACCCCTTGCATCCTCCCTCCCATCACTGACTTTGGTCTCTTTCTCTTGAGTAGAGTTATGAAAATTTCATGTTGGCAGACCATTAACTGCCCCAAATATGCATCTATGTACAGCTGATCCAGAGTAAGGAAAAAGTGCCTACCTCATGGGTGTGTCAATTATCTAGAGAAGGAAGGTAGAATAGCATTAAGTGCACTCCACTTGTCCACTGGATTGAAGGATGTATAGAAAAGAGACTCATATTTACCTAAAGGAGCCTTGAAGAAGCCTGCCCCAAATTGAAATGTGAAAGGTCCTATTCAAATTACTGGCATGGGGCTTCCCTGGTGGCGTAGTGGTTGGGAATCTGCCTGCCAATGTGGGGGACACAAGTTCGAGCCCTGGTCCCGGAGGATCCCACATGCCACAGAGCAACTAGGCCTGTGCGCCACAACTGCTGAGCCTGCGCTCTGGAGCCCTGAGAGCCACAACTACTGAGCCTGCATGCCACAACTACTGAAGCCCACGCTCCTGGTGCCCGTGCTCCACAACAAGAGAAGCCACTGCAATGAGAGGCCAGCTCACTGCAACAGGGAGTGGCCTGAGAGCCCACGAGCAGCAACGAAGACCAAACGCAGCCAAAAATTAATTAATTAATTAATTTTTAAAAATTTCTGGCATGTATACCTTCTATGTGACATAGAAAGAAAAAATGTTAACATCTTGGTGGAACAGCTATAATTATCAAGAAGATCCTGAACTACCCTAGGGTTTCAGTCCATAACAAAACATAAGAATATAGTAGTAGGAAGTCAAATTCTAACTATAATTAACCTAATTTCAACTATTATCAGGTTTAACTTAATCTAACTAGGTCTGAACTTTTGCTCAAGTACAGGGCAACTTTCTGCAAGCTTTGAAGCTGTCTGAGCACCACATAACACAAATTTGAGTTAAACCACTTGTGCCAATAGGTACTTTTTTGACTGTATAAATGAACAAATTAACACTTAAAAAAACCCAACAACCCAACAAGTCAATAATTTCATTGTAATCACCACTAGTATAATCATGCTTCAAAGTATCTATACAAGTATCCACACACACACACAAAAAATTATCCACAGTTGGTAACTGCTTATTCATTTGAAACAGTCTCACTGTTTGAATATAGTTGCTTACTGTCCCATCCCCAGTGGGAACTTTCTCAATTCTCAACACAAGACAAAGCTGTCTATACCTTCAATGTTCTTTGGGGTCAGTTTGAAGTCAGAGGTGCACATACTGATACAGTTTTAAGGCTTGATAAAATACCTGCCCCTGGAGATTGCAAAGCCGTTGCTCCAAGGAGTTCAGCTCCCTGACACCTGCATTTCAGTGTCCAGCAGGAGGCTCTTCCTCAACACTTGTGCAACACCTCACACCACTGTTACTTTCTGACATCCATGATAGTAAAAACTGTTCCCGAGAATCCAAAATGAAAGAGTAAAACTCAGAGTCACTGGCCCAAGACAGTGTAGCATGGCCTGTTGGTACCTTTTGACCAAGAGCATAATACAGCAATGACCAAGAATGGAGAGAACAGAGGGGAGGACAGGCTGGAAGACTAGGGAACAGATTCTGCAGGGCCTTTTAAGTTATCTTAAAGCAGTAAGAAACCACTGAAAGATCTGAAACAAGGACATGTCAGAATTAAATTTAAATTTTAAAACATTACATTAAACTGCCTTCTTCCAGGTGACGTGTCTGGGCCAGCTGATTACATTTACGTCTAGGGACTTCAGTTGATTCCAAGTTTCAAGAGCCAGCAGTGGATGCAGCTACCAGAACAGTTGACACAATCGGGCTGCAGCAGCAGTCAACTGTTTGGATCCAGGCAGTAGTAAAAAGCACACAGTTTCAGAACTGGGAAGACTGTTTCAATTCCAGCTTTGTGACCCTCAGTAAAGCTATTTTGTCTTAGTTTCACCACTCTTTCAGATTTAAGAACTTAAAAAAAAAAAACAAAAAAAAACCCTCCATGTGTGCAGTAGCAGCTGCATAGTGTCTTTGCTGGCACTCGAGTTCATTTCCCCATCTCCCCTTCCACATCTCTTCTCTGCCTTGACTACATTTGTTTCCGACCACACACTGTAAGAGGTACACACTAACGAATCGGATAAGAAAAGCAAGAGACCTAGATGTCATGCCATAAGAAGATTTTAAGTAACTGGAGTAGTTTGGCCAGAAGAAAAAGGAATAGCCTTTTGCAGCACTATTCCTGGCAAAGTCAATACATGTGGGAAGCTACATCATAAACCTGGCTCAGCGTAAGGACTGAGAACTAGAACTATCCAGCAATGAAATAAGCTCCTGAGGTCCAGAACTAGCATCACCAAAGGAATTCAAGCAGACACAAATCACCCGATACCGCAGAATCAACAGAAACACTAGAATACAAGCCCTAATTAGTTACTGCCAAATACTAAGCATTATTTTACATGGTTGTTTGGTACATATGGTCTGGGTTTCTGGTTTGTTTTACTTGCCTTTTGTCTCTCAGTGATATTAACACTGTTGGTATAATTATAAACAGTCCTCACAGTGAAATCCCTTCTTGCCAATCCATGTCTAAGAGATTATGACATGATAGTGTAAGTTATAATCTAAAGAGGAAGAAAGGCAACTCTCCCAAGAATCTCTCCCCATTTTCTTTTTTAAATGCCACCACCAAAAAGTCATCATCCAAATTCACCTTAATGCCAGTGTCCAGGCTGAGGTTGCCTTCAGTTAAAGGCTGGGCCATATGATTTCTATGGTTCCTTCCACCTTGAAGATTCTATGACTCCAATCAGACATTGTCCAGTAATAAAGACAAATACAACTGACTAGAATCCCCGACTGTTGTACCTCTTGGAAACATAAGCATGGTTACCAAGATATATATAAGAAACCCCAACAGTAGCTTGTGAGGGTGTTAAGAGAACCACCCAATACCCTCAAAGTACTTCTAGGCGTCATAACAACCTGTCTGGGGATTTACAGAAATTACAGAATATTAATTAATTTGGCACTTAATCACTTAATCTGCTGTGACACTGTTTACTCTGTTACTTAATTCTTGATAAGTACATGTACCCTATTTCTCAAACTAGATTGTAAATTCCTGGTGTTTAAGAACTATAGTTTATTCTGCTTTTTATCTTCTGTAGTACCTGTACACATAATACTTAGATATGTGTTCAGTAAAAACTGTAGAAGACAGCTAGGTGTCATGGGGAATCACAGTGCCAGTAGCAAATTAATTTCTCTTTCCCTGGGCTGAATAACTTTTTCAATGCCATCCCTTCAAAAAACACTAAAGTCTGAAAGCAATAAATTTTACTGTGGATATCACAGCACTTGGATAAAGACTTTCCGGAAAAATTCCCTTCATTTTTACGCTACACTTAAAGTTTTTGAAAAGTCAAAATGAAAAAACACTTGGTTTTTGTGTATTATTTCAATACACTCGTCTACCATTGTAGCAGCACTCTGATAAAACATTGTCTAAGTTCAAAATTACAACTTGCAAGTTACAACTTTGTTGTTTTAACCCCCAACACTCAGGAAAACTAGAAGAAGCAATAGCATTTCTAGTTCACAGCACTAAATTCTAATAAAAGATATCAAAATGGCCTGGTGGGGGCAGCATAACACAGTTCCTTGGGAAAAGTATACCTAGGTTTTCCTTAAAGGCCGCAAAGATAAACACAATGACAGAATTTCAAGAGAAACATTTAGACAATATTAACCAACAAGAAAATACAGATGATTCTGAGCAACCAAAAACAAATTTATAACACCCAAACAGCTAAGAGGATTATATATACCCTTGGTGAAGAAAACAGCCTTAGTCAAATTTCTAGATATAAAGGGGGGAAGAGGCACAAACTAGAACACTATCTTGAATTCTCTTCAAAGGATATTTTGCTATCAAACACAATGAAAATATTTATAATACAGGCATTTCTGCATTTCCTTCAACATCTAGCTCTATGTCTCTCGTTGTAAGCACTAATGCTTATTTACTGAATAACTGAATGAGGTAGTCCCAGAAAGATATACACATGTTCTATTAAGTCCTTTGTCTTTGCTGATTTACAGGGGTCGTCCACTTCTTAACGAAAGCAGAGGAATCTTACAAGCACATATCAAAGTGGGTAATTTTAGGTGTGGATTTATCAAGATCAATTTAAGCATTTACTGAGTATACCAGGCACTGAGTAAAGCCCTACAGACACAATGATAAACAAAACAGGGCCCCTGCTCTCAGAAAGCTCAAAGCTTACAATAAATAAATGAAGATATCATATTTGGTATTCCCCTATTCAAAAGGAAGAAAGATTTTTTAACAGGAGATCGTGTTAGTACTTAGAACAACTGAAAACAATATCAAATATTAAAATCCAAGACTTATCAACTAGCCTGTGCTTTTTTGGATAACTGTCTCAAGCAAAAGCTATACACAGCTTTATATGAAAAACAAAAACAATAGCACATCTAAGCCTGTATCTGATACATAATGCTTCTTAGAAATATTACTCAGCTATGTAAATTTCTTAAATATATAAATCTATTGGTTCATGGGCAAGGAACTCCCACTGGTCCAGGATCGATCTGGGATCTTTCAGAAACTCAAAGATCCTAAAGGTAGACAAAAAGGAATGATTAGTCTGGTGAGCTGTTCTGAGTTCTGATGACACTGGTGAGGAAGTAGAAAAGGGGAAGTAGATCAGGGGAAAGTGCCTAACAGAGGGGAAAGTAAAGTGTAGAAGTAATAACACATTCTGGGCAGAAATGAGTTGAGCTCAGATACAGACGCAACAGGATAATAACGAGACAAGTAATATATAGTAATGTCAAGTTAGTGATGGGTATTCAAGGCTAAACTATATTGAAACCAGAGTCTGTGTAAAATCAAGGCACTGAATAGAGTTCTTAAAGAACCCACATATTAAAGGAAGATTAGTCTGTGTATAGGTAGATTGGAACTGCAGGATGAATGGCTAGAAAATTCAGGAATGTAAAAGGTTACACTACTCCCTTTATTTTTATTTATTTATTTTTTTGCGGTACGCGGGCCTCTCACTGCTGTGGCCTCTCCCGTTGCGGAGCACAGGCTCCCGACGCGCAGGCTCAGCGGCCATAGCTCACGGGCCTAGCCGCTCCGCGGCATGTGGGATCTTCCCAGACCGGGGCACGAACCCGTGTCCCCTGCATCGGCAGGCAGACTCCCAACCACTGCGCCACCAGGGAAGCCCCTAGTCCCTTTATTTTTAAAGAGTCAACTAGCACATACATATCAACTGTAACATTGTAGATAAAAGAGAAGTAACAGACTCAAATAATTGGTTCCATGAATAGGAATTTTTAAATTCTCATTCTTTGGGATACTGCACAAGTATTCTAAGGATCTACAGATCACTGATAAAAGAAGCTACCAAAACGGCTTTTATGCTTTCTACATCCCGTTACTGAAAATAAACTTAATTAAACTTATCATTCATGCCTTAAATGTATCATGTTAAGCACTGAGAACGCTGCACTCTCGCTGTTAATACCAGGGAAGTGAGTTTTGTATATTAAGAATATTTTCAAACATTTACATATAAATTAAATTACCCCACCTAAGTGAAAACCGGCGTTTCAACTGATTTTTTCAACCGATTGAAAAACAAAAGCTTCTAGGCGCTTACTGATCACTTTTTAAAAATCCAAGTTCAACATCCAATTAAATGCCCTAATCTTAAACGTACAGCTCGATAATTTTTTACAGGCGTGCACACGTCAGTATAACCGTCCTCCACTAATCACTTATTTTTTTTCCAAATATTTTCATCCGACATCCCAAAACAAAACAAAATCTCTCTCCTTTGGGAGCGACGAGCTCCTTGACTCCCTGAAGTAAGATGCGTGGATTTCAAGAGATACCTTTAGCCGGGCCACGGGAACGGCAGCTCGTCAAATTTTAAGGCGGAGGAGACGACCCCGGCCCGGCACTCGGTTCTAAGACAAAGCTCAGAACCGCCAACCTCGATAAACATACAAAGAAGAAATAACCAAAGCTTCTGCTCCAGGTGGGGCGGGGGCCGAGAGACCCGAGAAGACTTTACAAACGGATGACACGGCGGCGGGGCCCGGCAGCCAAGCCCCCTCGCCGGGGCCCGCGGCGGCGCTCCCCGGCCAGGCAGGGTCGCGGGGAGGCGGCGGGCTCCAGGAGACACCACCAACCTCCTTCTCGAAACGGCGAGCTGGAGGCAGGGGCTGGGGGATCCGGCGACAATAAAAAGGAGGGAGGAGT